>NC_138038.1:49119805-49313066 GCF_964106645.2 Podarcis pityusensis | reverse complement strand
TCCTAATCCAGGGCAGACGTTATAATAATAATAATAATTAGAAAAGGCATTTCCTGTTTGAAATCGGACTGCTGTGACATGCATTTGTGCATAATACGTTGTTTGGGCTCGTGGGGCCAAGAACCCAACAGATCCTCTGCCCTTTTAAAATGTGGTTCTTTTTTGGGGGGGGGAGGTGTTATTGGGTTCTTATTAGATGATATATATTGTGGTTTTTAAGTTGATCTTTTCTGTGAACCGCCCTGAGACCTCCGGGTATAGGGTGGTATATAAATTCAAATAATAATAATAATAATAATAATAATAATAATAATAAATTTATTATTTATACCCCACCCATCTGGCTGGGTTTCCCCAGCCACTCTGGGTGGCTTCCAACAAAATATTAAAATACAATAGTCTATTAAACATTAAAACGTTGGTGATCTTTGGGAACCGACGGAATTCAAATGCCAAGGAGATTCTGACTTAAAACATAAGGATGAGCCTTCTGACGGCAAGAGCTGTTTGACAGGGGAAAGGACTCCCCCAGAAGGCAGTGGCCTCTCCTTCACTGCAGGTTTTGGAAACAGAGGTGGGCCATCTGTCAGGGATTCCGCAGTTTCTGCGTTGCAGGCGGATTGGGCTAGATGACCCCTAGGTTCCCTTCCAACTCTACAATCCTACGACTCTACGACTGGCAGGGTGTAGCCGTGGCAAGCGTTGGACCATCCTGTGAGGCCTTTTGAATTGATTTGCCTCTGTAATATTTCCCGCCTCATTCTGCGTCCTGCTTCTCTGCCCGAAGCAGAGGCTGCTCATAACCTCTTCCCCTCAATTCTTTTTTCCTGCCCTGCCCGCCCTGAGAAGTCGGATCCGGAGCCTGGTTTCCATTTACTGCAGCTGCCACGACGTGGAGCTCCAGCAGCGGGCGGTCGAGTACAACGCCCTCTTCCGGAAGTACGACCACCTCAGGTACTCCTGGCCAAGACAGGCGCCTGAAACTGCTCTCGTTCTCGGGTGCGCTGCATATTCTGACCTTCTTTGTGGGCACTTCCATTCACACAACACCCAATTTTTTAGCTAGCTTCCCCATTTCACCCCATCCAAGTTTGAGCGCTGAAAACTTTGCTCCGAATGGCCTTCCGCCTTGACAGTCTTTGCAAACATTCTTTGTGGGTGCTCACAGGAAGCCTTCAGCGGCTAAACCTCCACAGAGGAAGACCAGTACCAAAATCTGCTTTGGAAACCTTTATTCCTGACACGCAGGTCATAGGATGGGTGAGGAGGGTTGAGGGCGGAAACAGCCGTCCCAAGTCACCGGCAGATAAAATCTCTCTCCTACCCTGCTTCCCCGCTCTCTTGCCAAGTAAAGGTAAAGGGACCCCTGACCATTAGGTCCAGTCGCGGACGACTCTGGGGTTGCGGCGCTCATCTCGCTTTATTGGCCAAGGGAGCTGGCGTACAGCTTCCGGGTCATGTGGCCAGCATGACTAAGCCGCTTCTGGCGAACCAGAGCAGCGCACGGAAACGCCGTTTACCTTCCCGCCGGAGCGGTACCTATTTACTTGCAGTTCATGCTTTCGAACTGCTAGGTTGGTAGGAGCAGGGACCGAGCAAGTCGTGGGGATTCGAACCATCAACCTTCTGATCGGCAAGCCCAAGAGGCTCAGTGCTTTAACCCACAGCTCCACCCGCGTCCCATCTCTTGCCAAATAAATCCCCACAAAAGGCCCGTATCTCTCAATTTTTTTTCTTTCTCCCTGCCAGAGCATCCGTCCTGGAGAAGATGCCCTTAGTCGACAAAACTGGCTACACCGAGGAAGGAAGTGAAAAAGAGCAGAATGGAAGAGAGGCCGCTGATGCCCCTCGAATCCTGGAGGTGGCGCCAGCGCCCAGCGACGTCCAGCAACAGGATTCTGGCCAGGTGGGGAGTTACTTTGGCAAACGGTTGGCACCAGGGGGCACTTGGGAGCAGGGCAAACCCCGAAGGTTTGGGCAAGGTGACATCTTGGAGCAGGGAGCAAGCCCCGCGTAATCCAGGATTACCAATTCCAAATAAGGATTTGGTTTTCAGAGCTGGCCAATCTGCGCTTCCCCTAGACTGGCAGCACCACAGCAGAACCCAAACATAAGGCCACTGAATGCTGGATTTGGAAGAGCCCAGCTGTTAATTTGGCCCACCTCCTTTGATAAACCGGAATCCTGTATCATCTCAGCTCTTTCCTTACACAAATCAGTTCGGCGGACAGCGAGCTTGTTGCTGCGCCACAGAAAGGCTGAACTGAACTGGAACCGAACCGGGTTGGTGGGGGTGAAACCTGAACTCAAGCCTTGATTTTTAAAGGAGGCGTTTCGAAAGTGCAGCTTGTGAACCACCTGTGAGCTTTATCCATGCAGTCCGTGGCAGAAATATTTAATTAATCAATTTTAAATATTGGTTTTATCATTTATCATTTATATGCCTCCCAGCCCTGGCTTGCTTCCACATCTAGCACAGAACATAAAAATGGCTAAACCACTGGCTGAAAAACCACTAAGTGACCCACAAAGACTTTCAGCAATTTTAAAGTGGTCTGAACACCCACAGCCCTATTTTAATGTGCAAACCGCCCCGCCCCCCCCGGCAGTGGCTGTGCTGTTTCTGTTGCCTCTCCTTTCCCAGATTATCACTGCATGCCTTTGCCAGAGCTCTCTGCACTGGTGCCCTGCGATGGGAATCCCCCCAACCTCGCCATCCCCTCTTCAACACTCCCTTGCTTCCCCTGTAGGTCTCTGATCTTTTGGATCTCCTTGGAGGCCCCGCAGATCCCCCTCCAGCCCAGCCCAGCACTGGCACCCCGGCAGTGGAATCCTTCCTCGATTTCCTTGGCGATCTGAAAGCCCCAGGTATGTTGACCTAAAAGCTCTTTGCTAGTGGGGAGGGAGCTGCTTGCTTTTTGCGGCTCGATTCTTGACAAGACCCTTTCAGGCGAGTCTGCAAAGGACAACTCCCCCCCCCCCCCCAATATTCTTTCATTCCATCACTGCCCTCTGGGGGTTTTCCAGACAGATGAAATAAAGTAAAGAGAGCTTGTTTCTCCACCTCACATGGGCATTTCTGAGCAAAAGCACTGCCCCCCTTTAACAACAGCTGTAGCGCTCTTGTTGAGTTTTAACAATGAGCACTAAAATATACCTGTATACCTGAAGGAGCGTCTCCACCCCCATCGTTCTGCCTAGACACTGACGTCCAGCTCCGAGGGCCTTCTGGCGGTCCCCTCCCTGCAAGAAGTGGGCTTGCAGGGAACCAGGCAGAGGGCCTTCTCGGTGGTGGTGCCCACCCTGTGCAACGCCCTCCCATCAGATGTCAAGGAAATAAGCAGCTACCTGACTTTTAGAAGACCTCTGAAGGCAGCCCTGTTTAGGGAAGCTTTTAATGTTTGATGTTTTATCCTGTTTTAATTTTCTGTTGGGAGCTGCCCAGAGTGGCTGGGGAAACCCAGTCAGGTGGGCAGGGAATAAGAAATAATAATTAATATTATTAGGGCTTTTTTCAGCTGGAACTCAGTTCCGGCATTTCCAGGTGGGCATCATTGCCATCCTAAGAGAATGAGGGAGGTGTTTGTGGTGAGTTTGACTCCTTTTTTCCTAGAAAAATAGCACTTCTTCTTATTATTATTATTACTCTTATCATTATTGAAAGCTGCTCTGTTTTGAGTAATGCAACAAAGGGAAAGCTGCAGGGTCCAATGAAACCCCTTCTATGAATGGCACTCACAGCATTTCCAGAGAAAAATACAGAAGAGACCAGACTGCTCCCTGCTTAGCCATGTGGTCACATATTATTGTGAAGGGCCAAAAGAGGGGACCCAAAAGCCACAGCCTCTGAGCTGGAAGGTCACAGTGCCAGTCCTGTGTACGCTGCCTGGGGTTACTCAGGCGAGGGCAAGGCCCTTTGCACATGCTCAGGTGTGCCCTGGCTTGGCATGGCTCTGGGGACTTTCTGTACCTCACAGGGTGGTGGCCGGAGGGGAACTAGACTTAGCTGGCCGCCCTTCCCTCCCTGCAGCCTCCGCCATCGCCCGCATGGTTGCGTACGAACAAGACGGCCTGCTGGTCGAATTTTCCATGGACCGGCCGCTGCTGGAGCCCACGTTGCTGCTCATCACGGCCACCGTCTCCAACAGGACCCCCCACGACGTGGCCGGGTTTTGTCTGCAAGTGGCCGTCCCCAAGGTGAGGCCCCGGGTGGCTTTAGAAGAGGGTTGGGAGAGGACGCAGAGGCAGCCACGAGCCACAGCGGCCGCAATGCTTCTGAATGTGAGTTGCTGGGAATCACAACTGAGGAGGACCGCTGCGGCCGTGGGGTCTTGCTTGTGGGCTTCCTCAGTGGGGCATCTGCTGGGCCCCCGGGAGAAGAGGATGCTGGGATGCTGGGCTAGATGGGGACCCCCTTTGGCCTCACCCAGCAGCCAAGAAAAATCTGCTGGTGTTCTTAAGAAGGAGCAGCAGCCTCCTTTATGCTCCTCCCAGTGCCAGAGGTCGCCCAGCGAAGGGTTTCTGGGCAGGCAAAAGGAAGCACCGTATTTTCGCTCTATAAGACGCACCAGACCATAAGACGCACCTAGTTTTTGGAGGAGGAAAACAAGGAAAAAAATATTCTGAATCTCAGAAGCCAGAACAACAAGAGGGATCGCTGCGCAGCGAAAGCAGCAACCCCTCTTACTGTTCTGGCTTCTGGGATAGCTGCGCAGCCTGCATTCGCTCCATAAGACGCCCACACATTTCCCCTTGCTTTTTAGGAGGGAAAAAGTGAGTGTTATAGAGCAAAAAATACGGTAATTCTTTACACGAACTATGGAACTCACTGCCACTGGAGGCAGTGATGGCCAACTTGGAAGAGGGTTTAAAAGAGGATCAGACAAAGGGATAATGCTGTCATCCATAATGTTTTAAATTGCAAATGAAATCCTTTTGCAGGGCAGGGGGGGGAGAAAGCAGGAAGGGAAACGGCCCTGGATTTTGCAGGGGTCAAAAACTTTTTTCTTTTTTTTTTTAAATGATATGCATTGTTTGGACTTTCGCCTGCTCCTCTTCTGACAGTCCTTCCAAGTGGAGCTGCTGGCACCGAGTGGCTCTACAGTCCCAGGCCAGGGTGGGGCCTCCATCACCCAGCTCATCCGAGTATTGAACCCCAAAAAGGTAAGCAGAGTGAGAGGAGGGATATACGTGCGGCCAGGGAGTGGGAATTAACCTGTGATCTGAGCAGCGATGTCATTTCCTGCCTGGCCATCACTTAAAGCAAGGTGGTGACATCACTTCCTCTACTCCTGCAAAGTGACGTTAAGAGACATTAGCAGAGACTCTATTGCTTAAACTTCCTGCGGGCCACTTCTGTCGGCAGCATCAGAAGGATGTTTCCCGCTGAAAACAGGAAGTGGCACCGTCACACTCCCACATCACAAAGACAGCGGTGATGTCACTTCCTCCTCTGCCCTCGCTGGTTGACTTCACCTTGGTTAGCTTAACAGGCACCAGGGTGATGTCACTTCCTGTTCCTTCAAGGAGGGTATTCTCCAGCAGTCTCAGCCGCCCGAATTCACTCTCTTTCCCCATTTAACACAACACACGTCGCCCTCGCTCTTCCAGCTACACTAAGGACTAGCGTCTTAGGTCTCGTAGAAAAGGAATGAACGCTGGGGTTTCCACAGCATCGAATCCAGAGCTTTCTGTTTTGCAGAATGCAGCTTTTAATGTTTGCAAGCAAAGATTATACACCCAGCGTCAAGTAAGTCTTATCCCTTTCTGATTCCAGCTCCCGCTCCGCATGAGGTTACGACTTGCCTACACTCTGCCCTCTGGAGCGCTGGTGCAACAGATCAAGGAAATCAACTCATTCCCTGAGGCTGCCTGGAAATGAAGAGCGAGCGGCCCACTGTACCCCTCCCTCCTCACAGGTCCCCCTAAAATGCACTCCACTCCGAGGGAAGGGAAGGGCTGGGAAAAAACCCTTGCAATGACACCATCTCACCACCAGGTGGCGCCTCTGCTCCAGTTGGGTGCCCCAAAAAACAACCCCCATGGGTGCTCCCCTTTTGCACAGGCGGAAGGGCAGAGGGCGCCTCTCTCGCCGGATCCAAAGAGGGATTTCCGAAAGAGGGAGGCGGGCGGGAGAAGGGGAATCCCCGTCTCAGCCAGCCCACTTTCTCCCTCCTCACTCCCAGCTGCTGGCAGATCAATTCAATTGATCAGCCAGATGGGGGAAACTCCACAACAACTGAGGGAGACTAAATGGAAATCGATGGAGATAAAGAGTGGGTTGGGGGGTGGAGGGGGAAAGCCCTCTTTAACAAAAACAAACACAAACACCAGCTAGCCCTCTTCATTGCCGGATTTGGTTTTTCCACCTCTGGCCGTGCTGCTGGTAGGTCCAACAAACCTCCCTTCCAGACGCTGGCTGGCCCCAGCGATAGCGACGCTGCAGTTGATGCACACTGAGAGTAGTGCAAGAACCACTCCGGGGAAGCCCTGTCTTAGCATTCTGCCGGGCGCTGTTACACTATGCAAGGGCGGTGAGTTCCGCAGATCCACAATATGTGGCACCCTCCAGATGGGGCTGCTGGAATTGGTAGCCCCTGGGTTTGTGGGTGTGTTCCAGCTTGGGCGAGGCCACACTGCGTACCCCTCCTCCTTCCTTTCTCTCTCCCCTCACCCCCATCTCTAAACCTGCCCCCTGCCGCTCTACATCGAACGGCCTTTGAGCTTTCAGCGTGAATAAATATCTTCTCAACGCATTCTCCGTTCTTGTGTAACAGGGCAAACTCCTGGCTGTTTCGCAGCAGGGAGCCCCTCTGCCCAGGCCCGGCTGCTATTGGCTGACCTGCTGTGATGTCATGCAAGGCTCCCGACTGCCGCGGGGTGTCGAAAGCCATTCCAGATGTTGAATGGAGTTGGACGGTTTGGCAGAGGGGGAAGAAAGGAGGGGTGGGTGGGAGGAACGTGGTCCGAATTGTCCTCTCGGTTCAGGTAGCGGACTTTCTCTCTTGCCCGAAGCGTAGCCCCCAGCCCCGTTTTTCCAGCCCCAGTCAGTTCCCCTCCTCATCCGCTGCAGCTCTCACTTTCCGCAGCAACCCAGCTCTCATGAGGGCCTCATAGTGTGCAGGTCGGAATTTACACAGGTAGACAGACATCTTGCCAGGAATCGGGGATTTCATATCCAGGCCTGCCAGGGAGACCAGAAAGAGAGGAGAACGTTAGTTTGGTAACAGGGTGAGACCCAGAACTAAGCATCAAGCAGTTCTCGTTTGTATTTTGTACTTTAAAAAAATATTTTGAGGGGTGCTTAAGAAGAGGGAGAAAAGACTTGTTAATCAGGCCCCCCCAAAGTGAGGAGCCCCATCTCCAGTGTCCTACAGCCACGCAAGAAGCATGAAAACAGAGTTTTTTAGCCCCCGAGGATAGGTGCCTAGGGTCACTCTGCAGAAGGCGCACAAGGAGCTGTTCTGTATCCTGTGTGCAAGTTTATAGAATCACAGACTTGGAAGAGACCCTAAGGATCATCTAGTCCAACCCGAATTTGCAGCTGTCCCATACGGGGATTGAACCTGAAACCTTGGCGTTCTCAACACCACGCTCCAACCGACCGAGCTATCCAGGCTGATTCTGTTACGTACAAGGGAACCTCACGAAAAACACCACTCGAGCCACCCTGGAAAAAAGTTCCGGAGCACTCCAAACCATCCGCCCGGGCCCAGAAAACAGTAGATCTAGCTTAGAAGGCAACATGCGGAGATCTGCACCCATTGTTGCGATGCACCCCCCGATTATAATTACAAGATTATGGTCTGATCTTAGAAGCTGTGACTTTCACAGAGGGGACCCTGCATTTCTGAATCTGCCACTAAACTAACGTATTTTTCGCTCTATAAGACGCACCAGACCACAAGACGCACCTAGTTTTTGGAGGAGGAAAACAAGAAAAAAATATTCTGAATCTCAGAAGCCAGAACAGCAAAAGGGATCGCTGCGCAGCGAAAGCAGCGATCCCTCTTGCTGTTCTGGCTTCTGGGATAGCTGCGCAGCCTGCATTCGCTCCATAAGACGCACACACACTTCCCCTTACTTTTTAGGAGAGAAAAAGTGAGTCTTATAGAGCGAAAAATACAATATTTGCGAGACCCTTAGGTGCTTTTGGAAGAGGATTGGACAAATTCGTGGAGCCACATTGGCTCTGCTGGGAATTGTGAGTGGGGAGGGCACTGATGTTGCCCTATCTGCGGGCATCAATGGGTGGCATTTGATGGGCCACTGAGAACAGGAAGCTGGGCTAGACGGGCCGCCTTTGGCTTGATCCCCACTAAGAGGGCAATTCCTGGGTCAAAATAGCCAAACTCCTCCCTCACCCAGCCGAATTCCCAGCTCCTGTATCCTCTCCAGAGCCTCTGGAACTTCCTGCTCCCGCAAAACCATTGCCTCCACCTCTCCCACGGCATAGCCAAAGTCCATCTCGTCGAGATCCACCGTCAGGCGGAGGCTGGCTAGGCGGTATTTGCACCGCTGGGTGACAAAGCTGGCAAACTCCTGCAGGCCCAGCTCCTCCACTGCTCTGGCCACGTCGCTCTGCCAACCCGCGGCCGGGTCCACGCCCAGCAGGCCACAGACGCGGGCCACGATGTCTCGGGGGCAGGTCACTTCCTGGTATTGCGTGGCCAGGTGCGTCCTGCCCTCTAGTGGCTGAGGCGGGTGCTGCGGCTCGTGGCTCCGGGCTCCAGCTGGCGGTTCCGGAAGGTTCTGCTGCCCCCGGCTAACGGCGGCACCCTCTAGTGGCCACAGGGGGGATTTCAGCTCCCAGCCAGCCCCTTCGCGCTGCCGGAGCCAATGATCTGCTAGCGTGAGGTGCCAATCGGGAACGTCGTAGTACCGGTCGCGGAAGGAGACGCTGGCTTCCGGCATCGCACCCAGCCCCTTCAGCTTCTGCACGGCGTCAGGCCCAAAAAGGAACTTCTGCTCCACCTCAATAGAGCCTGAGGCGGAATCTGTGCAAGGGAGCAGGAACGAATTAATTCTGATGCAGCCTATATATATATATATATGTACATAAATATAAAAATTTGATTTCCCCACCCTACACATTCCCCGACACAATTCTGCATCGGCCCCATCCTGTTTGGAACGCTTAATTTTTGAAATGCTTTTCTAAAGTAGGAGACAGAAAATAAACCTCAAGTCTTACCTACTCCCTTGACTTGAAAAAAATTTCTCACCCCCGAGGTTTTGGGAAAGAGGGGGAAGTCATCGCTTGCCAAGCAAAGGCACTCAGAGCCATCCTCTTAATGGCCGCCCTAAGCCCTGATTTTTAATTCATTAATTTTCTAAACAACGGCGGGCTGGTCAAAATCTGCATTATTATATTTATACCCCATTGAGTAGAAATTAGCTGACTGCTCTTTACCCTGGCCTTTGACACAGAACAGAAATTTTAGGATCTCCTCCTCCCCGTTCTTGTGCTAGTACCGTAATTAGTTTTAAGCATCTTTTAATGCTATATTTTGTTCAATTTATTGCCTGAAGTTCCCAGGGCGGATTACAACAAGGTAATCCCTATGCTACTCCTCCTCCCCACGGAGCCTCAAGTAGGACTCTTTACATTCTATGCACTTTTTCCTGGCAATGCTCTGGGGCTCTAGTTTATATTTCTCAACAATTGCACAGAGCCGTAACTATGGGGTCCTAATGAATGTGACATAGGTTAGGTTGGGGTCCTGCGCAGGGCTGAATTTAGGTTTGATGAGGCCCTCAGCCGCTGAAGGTAATGGGGCCCTTTGTATGTCCAGCTGTCCTTTGTCAGCAACAAATTGTCGCTGTTTTTTTGTGTTGAATATATGCTATATGGTCATTTATGGACCTCATAGGTATCTAAAGCCACAAAACACTGTTGCTGTATGTAGGTTTTATTTGTTTTTTATCTTATATTTTGGAAATGTACATCCAGTTGTTGTTTTTTCCTTTAAATTTTTCGGGGTTCCCCAAGAGAGTGGGGCCCTAAGATATACAGTGGTACCTCGGGTTACATACGCTTCAGGTTACAGACTCCTCTAACCCAGAAATAGTGCTTCAGGTTAAGAACTTTGCTTCAGGATGAGAACAGAAATCGTGCTCCGGCGGCAGCACGACAGCAGCAGGAGGCCCTATTAGCTAAAGTGGTGCTTCAGGTTAAGAACAGTTTCAGGTTAAGTACGGACCTCCAGAACGAATTAAGTACTTAACCCGAGGTACCACTGTAGTTTGTTTATTTTATATGGCACTGGTCCTGCAGCATGCCTTAATCTGGCCCCGCTTGGGGTGGCTGTCAGATTATCCCCCCCCCCAAAAGAAACAATACCCACTTTGCGCCCCGCATTCTTCCTCCCCATGGCTTCTGCCTTTGCCCCACACCGCCCCCTACCGACGCCCTCCACTGCCAGCCGCCTGCACGCCGCGCAGCAGCAGCGCCCCCTGGCGGCGGGGGTTTCCCCTCGGCGCCTCCGACTGACCTTTCCCGGCCGGGGAGTCCGGAGCCTCCGCCGCCTCCTCGCCGCCATCGGAGCCCGACGCCATGTCGACGCCCGGCAGAGAGGAATGCACAGAAAGCGAGAAGGCGGCGCTGCCAAAATAACGCAAGGAAACGAATCAATGCACTTTGCAAACTGGGCCTTAAAGGGAGACCAAGCGATGCATCTTTTTTTAATTTAAATTTTTAGTTTAAAGCATGCAAAATAATAATAATAATAAAATTATAGTAAATCACAAATGGAGGAAGAGGAAGAGTGGCAAGGATGCCGAAGCCGGCTGCTGGTGGGTGGCGCAAAGGCGCCTGGGAGTTGTAGTTTCCCCGCCCCTTCCTGCAGGCCGGCGAGCAGGTGCTTTCTCCGCTCGGCTGCTCCCTCCTTCCTTCGCTTTTTCCCTTTCTCTCTCTCTCTCCGCGCTCTGTTTTTTTATTCCTCTCCCCCTGCGCCTGTCTCGCTCCCTCGATCACGGTTGCCACGGCAACAGGAAAGCTGCAATTAAGAACAGCGGGGGGGGGGGAGTGCATTGCCAAAGAGGGAGGGGGCGCGCGCTTAACCCCTTCCAGGCAGGGCCCGGGACGCCTGGGTTCCCCTGGAAGGATGATGGGGAAGAGAGGCAACGTTGGGTTCTGTCTGCAGCCCTGGAAGAAATTCCTTTTTTTCTTCTTCCTTTCTCTCCCTTTAATTTCTACTATATATTGCGCCCTGCCCACTCTGAAACGGAACTCTTCAAAGTGACTAATAATAATTAATTCAAAAAAGCAAGTTTCGGTGGGTTTTGGTTTTTTTTAATTGCTCCGTTAGATGAATGGATTGAACAATATTTGCTCGGCTAGGAAAAAAAGGTGTTGCCAACTGCAGATTTGAAAAGATTCGTGTCTCATCGGGGTGATGGGCTTTTTATTAAAAAAAAATTGTATTTTCTCCTGACAAGAAGGAGTTGACATGGAAGCAGGTAGTGCTGATTAGGAGGTAAACTTCAGGAGATGAATCCTGACACCTTGGACCGGAAACTGAGAAGCAAATCTACCTGCACTGAAATATTTCCCAGCATTTGTACACCTTTCCTATAAAGGGCATGTCTGTGCGTTGTAAAAAGGCTTCCTCACCCAAACCCCATTTCCCCCAAATATCCCAAGGAATCCCAGGCAGGCAAGTGTGCCACACAGACAGAAGTAGCCAAAGAATCGCTACAGAATATGGATGGTTTTATTTCCTCTTCACTTCATTGAAACTAGTCAAATAGATAGAATAGCTTTGCAGAAGCTAAGCTGTCTGGGAGATCTGCCAGGGACCCCAACTTCTCTTGGGGAAACAGCAGAGATAGAATGGGGTGCTAAAATTTCACAATGGCAGGAAAAGATCATAACATCATTCAGAAGAACGGCCCAAGGTCGTCCCATAGCTCTAACCATTAGGTTTTATTTATCCCCCCCCCCCAATTTTATTAAGGTTTTTTTTAATAACACAATACAATTTTAAAAAAACTAATATAAATAAATAAAAACCAGTTTTTGTCCTCCTTTAGGTTTTCCAGGAAACTCTGGTGCAGTTCAATGGCTTCTTTCGCAAAAGTAGACTAGCAAGGTGGATTATGTTGAAATCATATCAAGCGCTGACATCCCATAATGAGCAGGAAGGATTATGTGAAATTGACAGGAGATGGAACCGAACAGGCCAGGAAAGCCTGTATTTACCACCCTTTCAAAATACAAGGAAATTCAAATGCTGTTCAAACATTCCTTTTGTAAATAAAAGTGTCTCCCAAGACTGCCTTTCCAGGCTAGATGGCCAGACCTGTTTTTGAATTAATTTGAGAATGTCCTTAGGTATGTTCCTTTGTAAGTAGAGGCAATTAATTGTTTTAAGACTTTTACACGCAATTAAGAGTCAGGGGTGGCTCCCTGGCTGTGAAAAGTATTAAAACCAGCACCTGTGACATTGAACTACCTTTCTTTTTCCTGTAAGATTGGTCCAGCTAGCGGTCACTATAATATCTCATTTATTAAAGGGCTTTTGCAATTAGCCTGATCACTGTCCGTTTATTTCAAGTAAAATTTTCACCTGGGAACAAACCAGAGCCAGTCAATTTTTGCATGATGGAGTCTTTATAAAATCTGCAAGATTTGTATAATTCTTTCTTGAATACAGCAATCCAGTTAAAGCACACAGTTGCCTAACCCAACCGAAGAATCCTAGGAATTGTGGCTTGTTAAGGGTGCTGGGTCTGGGAATCATAGCTCTCGGAGGGGGGAACTACAGTTCCCAGAATTCTTTGGGGTGGGAATGTACACTAAAGGTATGGAGCAGGTGTGACTTTAACCAGCTATTCCTTTGGAGATTACCTTAAAGGAGGCATTCTGCGTTTTCTCTTCAGTTGGGACAACCCCTCTTCTTATAAAGATGATGAAAACAAAGGAAATCAAGTTCAGGGTTTTCAGAAACGCCCAGATGCAAATGTATGCTAATTTAATCGATAACCTATTTGATTAATCGGCTCCAGCTCATATGATTAAGCAATTAAAAATGCCTCTAATTGGGTTGCAGCCTTAAATAATGATGGATGGCAGGAACAAAGCGCCTGCACTTATACGACACCAACTTCTAATGCTTTCTTGAGGAGTTGGGAAGATCACACCAGAGTGCTCCGAGTGGGGAATGTCCTAAGAGCATGGGTAGGCAAACTAAGGTCTGGGGGCTGGATCCGGCCCAATTGCCTTCTAAATCCGGCCCGCAGATGGTTCTGGAATCAGTTTGTTTTTACATGAGTAGAATGTGCCCTTTTATTTAAAATGCATCTCTGGGTTATTTGTGGGGCCTGCCCGGTGTTTTTACATGAGTAGAATGTGTTATTTAAAATGCATCTCTGGGTTATTTGTAGGGCATAGGAACTGGTTCTCCCCCCCCTCCAAAATATAGTCTGGCCCCCCACAAGGTCTGAGGGACAGTGGACCAGCCCCCTGCTGAAAAGGTTTGCTGACCCTTGTCTAGGAGCCTAGACATTCCCTGATCCGAATTTCCTGTGCCATAAACTTGCTAGGAAAGCTAAGAATTTCTAAATCCAGATGTACAACCAGAACCCTGACAGCTCTAGTTAAAAATTGCAGGGGGGGGGCACTTCGGCCTTCCAGATGTTCTCAGACTGCAGAACCTGTCAGTCCCAGCCAGCATGAGCAATGGTCAGGGATGCAGCCACCCTGGGGTTAAAAGGAGCTCAGCAGCCCAGCCCAGTCCATTAAGATGAATGGGGGGCAGTCATTGTCCCCCCACCCTCACTGAAGGCAGCCTCCATCTCCCTGCCTTCCTACGACCAGTCTTGCAGGTGGCTCTGGCTAACCCCTTTGTCCTTGTACACCGCAAAACTAATTTGTCGGCTCTCTGGCGCCACCTAATGTTGGCCTCCCTGCCTTCTACTCTACCAGCAATGTCCATCACCGGATCACAGGACCTGAGCTTAAAGTGGTCAGATGCAAAAGAGGTCTGGGCTCTCAAATCCTTGTGTGTGCGCGCGTGGGAATTTGGGTAGATGACACTATGGCTCTTGGCATTCTTCTATGCACAGTTTAAAGTGCAGAAATCCCTCTCCTCTTTTGCCCTGGAGACCCCTGAAGAGGGCGGGAATCCCGGGCTCAGCGCTGTGGGTGGACAGAAGACCCCCAAGGGAAGAGACCACCCTGGGGCTGGGCAGGCCATGCAAAATTATTGCCCTTTGCAGAATGAGAAGATTATTGACCGGCCTTGCAGAGATGCTGTAAAGCAATCGCCTTGCTGAGGAATAAATGCAATTATTTATTAGGGTGTATCTCATCTATAATAATGATGATGGGGTGGGCCGTAGCTCAGTGATAAACCACTTATTATTCACAATGTGACGTCCGAGATTCTGCCAGCCAAAAGGATCGGGTGATGCTGAAAGCTCTTCTCAGGCCCAGAGATACTAGGCAAAGTGGATGACTCCTTGTGCCTGGTATAAGACAACAGGACAGCAGAAGACTCTGGACCACAGCAAAGGCTCTTCCTTGATAAGGTTTCCTCTTCTTGCAGAGGCCAAGAATCCTGGAAGCAGGAAACCAAGCGCCACAGCGCTCTGATCAAGGGAGGTTGGCGCGACCCCCCTGTGAAGAAAGGTTGCAGCGCCTGCGACTTTGGAGTTTGCAGAAAAAGGCATGTCAGGGGCGACATGATAGAAGTTTATAAAACCATGCTTTGCATAGAGAAAGGTTTCTCTCCCTTTCTCACTAGATGTCGTGGTCATGCCAGGAAGCTGAAGATTCGGGACAGGTAAAACAAACTCCTTCTTCACACAGCAGATGGTTAGCCGGTGGAACTCCCTCCCACAGGAGGCTACTGACTTGAATGGCTTTAAAAGAGGCTTGGACAAATTCGTGGAGGAAGAGAGGGCAGTCGATGTCTCCTAGCCACAAAGGCTGTGCTCTGGCAGCAATACCAGTCCTTGGAAACCTCCGAAGGGGACAGGGCCCTTGTGTCCAGATCCCACTTGCTGGTGTTCCCCAAGCATCCGGCCGGCCACTGCGGAGACCAGGCTGCTGCACTAGGCTGGGTCCTTGCGGCCTGATCTGACCTCTTCCCTTCTTACTCAGGCCTGCCTGACCTACCTCGCCGGGTTGTTGTGCGCAGCGCAACAAAGCCGCGAAGAAGCAGCCTTGCTTTGGAAAGGCACAAAGGCAATCAAAGCAGCCAGCGAGAGGACGATGCTGACGCCGGCGGCTGCTGCTGGAGCCTTGACCTTGCCAGCTCCGGAGGCGGGGGAGGGACTACATTTCCCATGATGCTCGGCTGCACCTGCCGGCTGGCTCCTCCCTCCGGTGCGTGGCTCTGTGTATGTGTATGTGTGTGTGTGCCTGCGTGTAGCTCTGTGTGTGTGTATGTGTGTGTGTGGCTGCGGGGAGGCGGGGGGCGAGCGCGGGGCTGAATTGATTATTCCATTGTGTTGGAAGGCAGCCGCCAGGTCCGCGGAGCGAGGGAACGAGGCAGGCGGGGAGGCGGACGAGTGTAAATCAATGGGGAAGCCCCGGCGCGGCGAACCCCATCGATTTTTGCCTGCCTGAGCCGGAGCGAGGAGGAGAGAGGCGCCGAGGAGGAGAGAGCGAGAGAGAGAGCCAGCCAGCAGCCAGGCAAGCCGGCCGGCCAGGCAGCAGCCAGACGGAGCCGCGCTGACAACTGCGCCGAGGGAGAGCCCTGCCTCGCTTGCGCGCCCCTTCCCCGATCCAGCCGGGCCGCCCCCTCCCCGCCTGCCTGCCCGCCCGCCCGCCACCCCACCCCGCCCGGCGGCCGAGAGCGTCAGCGGCGCCTGCTGGTCCCCCTCTCTCTTCCCGCGGAGGTGTAAGTGGCATCGATTTCCTATCCCTCGCTCCGAGCCAGCGAGCGCGTAAGCGGGGAGAGAGGCGAGCCGAGAAGGCGGGAGGAGGATCGGGGAAGGGGAGAAGGAGAAGGAGGAGGAGGAGGAGAAGAAGAGGAGCAGCGGCGGCAGGAGGAGGAAGAGGGAGGAGGAGGAGGAAAGGAGCAAGCAGCGCGGCGCGCCGGAGCGCCAAAGGGGGCAGCAGCAGAGGCAGAGGCAGCCGCCCGGAGGCGGGGATGGAGAGGGGCTGCCGGGCTGGAGCGCGCAGGGCTGGCCGGCCGGAGGAAGGAGGGAAGGGAGGAAGGAGGGAAGGAAGGAAGGAAGGGCGCCGCCGGGGCTGAGCGAGGCGCAGGGCCGGGCCGGGCGAGGCGGGCAGGAGGGAGGATGGATGGCGAGCAGGGGGGGACGGACGGCGGAACAATGTGCGGGCGGAGGCGGCGGAAGGGAGAGCCGGGCGGGCGAAGCAGGAAGGGGAGCCGGGCTGGGGAGGAGAGTTGGGCGCCGGGGGTCCCCGGGATGGAGAGGTAGCCTCATGGAGGAATGACAAGCCGGGCAAAGCGGAGAGGCGAGGGGGGCCGTTTCTGAATGTGACAGCAGAATAGGCGGGGGGGGGGGGAGAGAGGAGGAGGAGGCTGGGCGCGCTCCCGCGTCCCCTTCTTCTTCGGAGTCTTAATCCTGCCTCCTCCCCAAGAAAGGATGGAGAGAGGAAGGCTCCCTCCCCAAAACTGAAGCGGTTTTGGAGGGGGGGGCAGTGAGGAAGAAGTGGCTTTTTGGAGTGGGGGTGGGAAGAAAGGGACGGTGTATTTTCTCCCTCCCCCCCCCCGCCAAAAAAAGCAGGGATGTGTGTTGGGTCTCCCACCAGCGTTCCCAAATCGCCACCATCTCAGGGCGGGGGAGTTGTTAAGAGTCCTTTTTTGGGACCCCCCCCCCGCCAGCACTTCTTTCCATTCATTCCCCCACCCACCTTCCTTTTCCTCCAGACCATCTTTCCCTCTCTCTCTCTCTCTGTCTCTCTCTCTCTCTCTTCCCTTCTTCCTTGCCACACTCTTTCTTCCCCTCCTACCCTTTCCTCTCCCTCTCAAAGGAGGCGATTGCATCTCCCCTCCCTCCCTCCCCTGAGCCTTCCATTCATCACACATCCCTTTCTCCAATTATTGTCTTCCTCTCCCTCCTTCGCCAGCCTCCCTCCATCCCTCCATCCCCTTCCCTTCTCCCACCCTCCTTTCTCTGCCATCTCCCGGCTCCTTCCACCTGTCCCATCCAGCGCCATAAAACACCCTTGGGTGCGCAGCGACCCCCACCCCGTAGTCCCCCTTCTCTCCCCTCCTTCTCCCCCTTGCTTGGCCTTCTGACCCCTCTCTTCGGATCCGTCCCTTCTCCCCGTGTCCCTGGCTCAGACCTCTGACAGGAGTGATGGAAGGACCCGCGAAGGCCGCCTGGCAGAGGTGTGCAAGCCGGGAGTGTATTTGGGCAGCTCATATTTTCCAGTCAGCGACAGATTGTCGACACGACGCTCCGTTAGCAACTCATTTAATTGATTTTACAATCTTTCTTCCTTCCCTGCCTCCCTCGCCTTCTGCCTTGGCTCGCTCTGTGGCGCTTAGTGCTACCTCGCTTGCCCGTATCTCTCTCTCCCGCAACTGTCACTGAATTTGGTCTTTTATGGGATGGGTATTTGAAACTGGAACAGAAAGTTAAAAGCAGGGTTGGGCTGCCAATTGTTGGACCAGAACTCCTGGGTTCTCCAGAAGTGGGGGAGCGGGATTGACAAAGAGCAAGAATAGGTGATTTCTCTAAAGGGGTTCTCCTGGATTAAAATGTCTGGAAGGAACCAAAACATTTCCCTGCACCCGTCCGCCCCACCTACCAGTTCCAACATATATTTGGTGTGTTTCTGTTCTGTATATGTGCATTTCAGTTCAAGACTTAATGCTGCGCCCTCTGATCTGGTTCCCTCCCCCTCTCCATCCCATAAATATGGGGGCACTCAGTGGCGAGCAAAATGCACTTTGCCCATGTTCAGAGGCACCCTGGTCTTTGCTTTCAGCAGCAGTGTTCCATATATGCTGGTCCTGGCGTTTGATGGCATGAAGGTTGCGATCCTAGCCCCCACTTACCTGGAAATAAGCACCCTTCAATTCAGTAGGACTTACTTCTTTGCAAGACATATGTCAGGGTTGTCCTTGTGGGTGTGTATCCTATGTTTTCGTGGCTGTTTTGTTGAGCGCTTTTTAAAAAATGCACAAAAGTGCTTTATGGTTCGTCAGTCCTGTTTGCCCTTATAACATCCCTGTGTGATGGGTCGCTGCTATTCCCATTTTGTAGATGGGGAGACTGAGGCTTGAGAGAGGGAGTGACTTGCTCAAAGTAACACGAGCTGAGAGACTGCTTCTTAGGCTCCCCAAGGTCCAAGTTCACCAGAAATTAATTTGCGGTGCGTCTTTTGTGTTCCAGTGTGGTTTTAAAACCAAGTCTCTTGATTTGAATGCTCCAGGCAAATTTTAAATTCTAGTTAAGTCTCTGGACTGGAGCAAGATGTGTAAATATATATGTGTGTGTTTGTGTGTATTGGTTTTGTTGAGATTATGTGGATCTTGCCGCTTTATTGACAAGTATTTTTCAGAGTTGAATTTTGTAAGTGACATTTGCACATGTTTGGAATCCAAAAAGGCTTTTGAAACGTTTGCCAAGTTTTCTAAACGGTGTGAAATTTCATTTCCGCTCTCGATTCATGCCTCCCCACCACCACCTCGGGCTATGTTTTTTGAATGCTCCCTGATTTCTGAAAGTCATTCCAGGGATTTCAGCTGTGATACTGGCATGTTGGACAGATAGACAGGACTCAGTGGGGTTGTGCTTTGGGAAAGAAATCTGTGCTGAGGTGTGTGTGTGTGTTTGTGTGTGTATAGGTGTGTATATTATATTAATACACACCAAGCCCCATGGGGCAGGGGTCCTTGCATCTTCATGCCCTGTAGATCCCTCCTCCCACTTTCGAGTCGCAGGTTTTGTGTTTGAAACATGACTCCTTCAGGATCATCACCTGCCCACGCAGGCTTTTTCTGAGTTTAATTTCTTTCTTTCATTTGCAAGAGCACAGTTTGCATACGTTCCACAGTGCCATGCCAGGGCGAGGTTAGAGGTGACCACGACTGCCGGGGAACGGCAGGCGACGCACACCGCAAAATTAAAAAAAGATAAAACAAAATAAAGCCGTTCGGCTCATGCTGCCAAGCCCTTTCAAAGCCACAACCCGAGGAAAAAACCATTCCCTTCCTCCCAGCCCTCAAAAAATTGAAAATGCAGCCAAGAGACACTTCGGTCTGGCAAACTGTGTGAAACAGCACCAAACATGCGAGTCTCTCCCCCCCCTCAAGAAAACAGCGAACGGGTTGTGCAAAAAGCTGGCCTGTGTCAGAAACAGTTTGCTTCTAACCCGAGATGTGTCAGAGTTCCAAGTGTGTTGCTATTTGTAATTGATAACGGACTTCTGTTGTGCGTTTACAATGGACTTTAAAAAACCCCAACTTCTTACAACAAGCCTGCGAGGCAGGCCCCTCGCATTCTTGCTTTTCATTTGAGGAGCACAGACTTTCTGGAGGTCTCTGGGCAGGGCTGAGGGCTGGATCCTGGCCTCTCGCTTCCCTCTCGGACCCTCTGCTGCCTTGGCTCTCCAAAGCTTCTCAAAGCCCCATCTCAGTTCCTAAAAGGCTTGTGGGCTGGCTCAAGGTTGAGGGCGGAGTGTTGGTTCTCCACACCCTGATCTTCCCTGATCTCTCGCCCCGGAAGATTTCCCAGAGGGTTTGGCCTACATTTCGGCAAGCTAATAAACAAAACAAGGCACTCTGCATGTGGCCAGAGGCGCTCTCTCTCTCTCTGTGTCTCTTGTAAAAAATAAATGAATCATTACATGCTCCACTGAAGGATTTGTTCCGAGGCTGACTCGGATGAAGCCCCAGGAATGGTTAAAATCCCACACTAGTCAATAAATCAATCCCATGCAGACACCTCACAAACTACCAGCGAGGCCGACTCTGTCACACAGTGCATAATTAACTTACGGAAGCTCGTTGCTTGCGGTGCAGCGCATGGTCGCAGGCTCTGATTCCTTGAAAAGGGGATTAGACTAATTCGTAGGGGAGAGGGTGTACGGTTTCTTCTTGCCGTCCCAGCTGAATTGAACCTCCATATATAGAGGCAGCCTACCTAGGAATTGGGATGCGGGCGGCGCTGTGGGTTAAACCACAGAGCCTAGGGCTTGCTGATCAGAAGGTCGGCGGTTCGAATCCCTGCGATGGGGTGAGCTCCCGTTGCTCGGTCCCTGCTCCTGCCAACCTAGCAGTTCGAAAGCACGTCAAAGTGCAAGTAGATAAATAGGTACCGCTCCGGCGGGAAGGTAAACGCCGTTTCCGTGCATTGCTCTGGTTCGCCAGAAGCGGCTTAGTCATGCTGGCCACATGACCCGGAAACTGTATGCCAGTTCCCTCGGCCAGTAAAGCGAGATGAGCGCCGCAACCCCCAGAGTTGTCCATGACTGGACCTAACGGTCAGGGGTCCCTTTACCTTTACCTAGGAATTACCAGAATCTGGGGTCAAAGAACGCGAGAAGGTTGGTGCTGTCATGCCTGGGAATCCCCAGTTACCTGGCCGCTCAGGTTAGATGGCCGTTTGGTTCCAGGGAATGACACCTTGAGCGCCTGAACAGGGGCACACGGAAAGTAGAACCAAACAGCTGCACCCGGTTTACGCACAGCCAGCATGCACCTCACCCCACAAAATGGCAGCACCTCTGGCTAAATGGAAGGAACAGGCAGAGCTCGGATCTGCTATTCAAGATATGGTGGTACAGCCAATTCCCCAGCTAACAGGACCTGTAGTCAGGGATGATGGGAGTTGTAGTCCTAAAAATATCTGGCCTGCTTTAAACAAATGTTGGGTATGCCATGCCTCGGCTCATGTATGCAGCTTTAGTGCACATGGCAGCCGCATCGGTGCACCATGTACATGCTCAGAGTTTGTCTTGTGAGATTGTTTCACCGTGAAAAAAACATTTGCAACTCCACCCATGGTTGCAGTAGCATAGATGGGCTGTAGGTGGGAGAAGGAAGTGTAGTCCCCTGGGCGTAGAGACTTGAATTTCCATGGCTCTGTGGCCCAAGTCAAGTCACTCATCCTTCAGAACAGTCTCCCTCACCCTTAGGATACGATTCCGGTAATGCACACTTTCCCCCTCAGCTGCACAATCTGTCAGGGCCACTCAATTCTTAGTAGGACATCTCGACTCAAACCACAGGCCTCAAGGTCCCAGATTGCTTCTCCAGCGCCCAGCTTAACACAACCTCGATTCCCCCAGCCCTGCGTTGAGGCAAACGTTCTGCCAAATTGTACCAAGACAGTCTTGCGGCTAGTTCATCATGTATATAAGTTGTAGTGCAATGTGTGACTCTCTTTCAAAAAACGCAAGCCAAGTTGCTAGCCCTTATTGATCCAAAACCCGGCTTCTTTAAAGATTGTATCAGAAGTTAAAAGGGGACGTCTGCCTGAAATGGCTTTCTAGTGTGGGGTGACCAGCGTCGCCCTTGGGCCCTTTGCTTTGCTGGCAGGAATAAGCTATGCAAATATATGCAAATGGGTGTGTGACTTAGAGCTCAGAAAAGGTTCCTTTTAGTGCCACATTAAGGTTTGCTTTAAACAGTAGTGGAAGTCTGATATTTTGCCTACCCTGTACAGATCTAGCCTTGGGTACCTGCTGTTACTGGGCTGTAGGTCAGGTGTTGGTTTTCAGGCAGGTGCTCATGATGCGAGGAAGTGGTGTCCCTGCATGTCCCACAATCCTCTGGGATGCAGCAAAGCACTCTGGGAGATGGACTCTTGCTTCTGCAGGGATTCGGCCGTCCATGCTGGAAGCTGCGGGGAACGTGGACTCGCACTCGTGACTCTTGGCGCAAGAAGTCCCTTGACATCATGCCACCCTAGCGGTCTGCCTTGTCTTACCTGTGCGCTCGTTCTAGCCTGTCCACACCTGCGCAGCCCCAGGGCAGGCCTCTGCAATGTGTAGGGGAAAAGCTCTCTCTGATTACACTGCTATTTTAAAGGGGTTTCTGCATAATGCGGTTTTGAGGACGTGTTTTCGTGGGGGGGGGGGAGAGCGGAAAGGGAAGTCTGCCCACACCTGGCCACTGCCCCGGGGGATGCTGGGATAGCTCAGTCCTCCCAAGGCAGACACGCAGAAGCTTGCAAGGAACTCTTTCATTCCGAGTGCTATTTACCGGTATTCGTTGCAAGGTGCCACTGAGACACATGAGGGGTGTGAAACCTCTGGCCCCGGGTCCCAAATGTGGCCCTCCAGGCTTAAAAGAATGTATTCCCTTTGTTGCTCCATCTACTTTTGCCCTGGCCCCGCCCACCGCTGGCATTCGGCCCCCAGGGAGGGTAGTCCCCAGAAGGCGAAAAACAGTTTCCAGATGTTCACGTTTGCAGGGGAACAGAAGCAGAGGGAAGGGATGGTCCCTGCCCGGGAGGAGCTTACAAAACATGAAGATGAGCATTTTAAAAAACTTCTCTTCCAGGAAGTGCTTCAGGATAGGTAGAGCATGAAGTTGGATCATGGCCCACCCCCCATTTCTCTCTTTCTCCCCTCTTTCTGCAGATGCTGGGATCCTAGCCCCACGCTGCCTCCCCACCGCTATAATTTCCTTGTGATGTTGTGCAATTGTCTTTTAAGACCCGGATGCCCTTGGAGAGAGAGAGGACACTTGCCTCATATTTTGCAACACTACGTGAATGTGCTCACAAGCGCATTTTCCCACCTCTCGCACTCAAATGAGATTTCACAAGCACGTAAAAACTCAGCAAAAGCTCGCAATTCAAATGCACCCACTTAAATAAAATAAAAACAACTCGGAACATTTTTCAAGGGGCTGAAGTTCAACTTTAATACTTTTATTTGAAAACAAACAAACAAACAAACCTAGAACCTCCAAAAGCCAACCCCTAAACCTTTACATCTTATTGATGAATTCTTGAGGCAGCCGTGCTCATCTTGATCGTATTTACACTTTTGACTTTTCTCTCTCCCCGCCCCCTTCCCTCCGCCCAACCGGATCCCTAATCAGAAAGAATCTCATTTGGGTTTTGGGATGGAAAGAAACCCGCATTGTGAAACTTTTGAGACACACCAATTGGCCCCCAGGTCTAAGGCACATTTGTGCAGGTTGGGGTTTTGATGGGACAGCTAACCTAATTCTGTCATCCTGACTCTCGGATTAATTTATGCACCAGTCCTTGCTGAAAAGCATATATTTGCATACACCAATTTAGAAGGGGGTGTGTGTGTGTGTGTGTGTGTGTGTATGTGTGCGCGCGCGCCTTTCAGCTGCCCCCTCCTCCTCCTCCGCCCCCCCCCTTCCCAGATCGGAGAGTGCCAAAAAAGAAAACACACACACACACAAAACAACCTTGCTAAATATTGTATGCAAATCACATACAAATGAAGCCCTAAGTGCGTTGCAGGATTAAACAAAAGCAGGGAGAGGAGGCGCATTAGTCTGTATATTTGCACGACGCCCCCCACCCTTGTCTCCCCTTTTGCCCTTTAGAGGAAAGAGAGTTGGGGGGGGGAATCAGGCCTTTTCCCCCCACTTTTTTTTACAAAAGCAGCTCCCTTCCAGACCACGCTGAAAATCTGTTGTCAAAACCAACCTTAACCTTCTCTTCACCCGCCCCCCCCTCCTTTTCTTCCTTTCGTCTCCTGGATGTTAACAGGACTCTCATCAACCAGTTTAGCAAATATTTGATGATGGGGAGCTGGAAAAGAGAAGAGGAAAGGGGGGTGCGGGAGGCAGATTTGATAAGAGGAAGGCACTGAGGGGAAAAATTATTGGGGGGGGGGTACGATTTACAGATTGGGGCTTGAAGGGCATTAGCCCAAGCTTGGGTGGGTGGGTTGGGGGGGGGAGAGGGAGGGAGAGGAGAGGAGATCCGCCAGGCCTCCCCTCCCCGCTGCGCAGGGTAATTTAAAGCGCTGCCTGTCACTGTGCTTCTCGTTTTATTGACTCTGGCTGCCTCCCCTGTCACCCCTAGACATTAATCTCCCCGTTAATCGCCCTGCGCGGAGCCCCTCCCCCCCTCTGCGCCTGCAGGACCCCCCCCCGCCTCCTCTATGGGGAGAGAGAGAGAGAGAGAGGGGGGACCCCCCCCAACAACCTCTCCTCCGCCTCCTCTTCTTCCCCCTTTCTTTTCTTCCGTGGCCTGCCTTTGCCTTCTCTTAATATATATCCAAAGAGGATGCAAACATCAGCAGGCCCCCCCCCCCAATATCCCCTTTCTCCTCCATGAATTTATTCCTCATTGGGTTTTCATCCCGCTTTCCCTCTCCATCTCTGCACTTTCTCTCTCTCTCTCTATCCCACCCCCCCAAGCCAAATCCTTCCCCATCCCCTCCCTCACCCTTTTCATCTCCTCCATTTCTCTCTCTCTCTCTCTGCTGCCTTCTTCTCTCCTCTCCCTCCCTCATCTGTCACGCTTTGTCCTTTGCATTCCCTCCACTTCATCATGCTGGGGTTGCCCCCCTATTTCTTCTCCCCCCCCCTCCACAACATCCTTCCACTATCTGCCTCCCCCCACCCCCCAATTCCACTTTGGCCGTGGCCTCTGTTACCTGGATGTAAGACCCACTGACCCAAGGAAATACATTCCTTCTTAGGATTGGGGCCTGCATCTCTCTATACTATATGTATTTTCCTTCTCCTTTCTGCCTCCTCCAATTCACCCCCCCTTTCACTCCCATTCTCTCTCTCCCTTTCTCATTCCTATTCCATTCTCTACATCACGCCTCCTGCAATCTCATATCTCATTTTTCTTCCTCCTTTTTTTCTTCCTTTCTTCCCGTTCTCTCTCTCTCTCTCTCTTTTTCATCCCTCCTTTTCTCTCTCTCTGTTCTCTCCCCCCCCCCCCACAATGCAATCCCCAACCAACCAACCAACTCGCCCCCCCCTCCCCACCAAACGCCTTTGTGTCTCTGGCTCCCTCATAATAAATATGCAGCAGCCGTCTAATTATGTCTCCCGCCTCCTTTTCTCCTTAATGAGACAATTTGCATTGACTAACCACCCTCTGAAGGGGGAGGGGAAGAGAAAAGGCATGGGGGGGGGGAGAGAGAGAAGAGAGGAAGGGCACAAGAAAGCACATTTCCTCTCTTTCTAACCCCCCCTCCCTCGCCACCAATTCTTCCTTCCTCCATTACAAGCAGAGGAATGAACAGAAAATATTAAAAAGTTAACAGGGTGTCTTTCCTCCTGGGATGCAAAGATAATAATGTTAAAGGGCTGAGGTGGGCGGACGACCGAGTGGGGGGGGGGTTGTGTGTGGAGGACAGACAGGAGGGAGGAGAAGCTGGTTGTGTGGAAACCGGGGAGGCAGATGTGGGCAGATGTGGGCCTCGGGTTCAGGTAGGGCAAAACATGGCTCCGGCCCAAAACCTTGCCAAGCTGTTGCCAGCCAGAGTGGACAATATTGAGTTTGATGGACTAGGAGTGTTCCCACGCGAAGGGATTTTGGGAGTGCGCGTGTGTTGGGTTGTGCGGCTGGTATCTTTGCCACCCCAACTCCGTCTCCACTCCCCGTCGAAACCGGTTTGAAGCCTGTTTGGTTGCCATGGCTCCCACTACTGATACAGAGGGTGACATTTGTGGCGGGCAGGGGTGAAGGAATATCTCCTTGCCCCCCCCCCCAAATTATCTTCAACTCCCAGCATCATCGGGGGGGGGGGGAAGGTCATGCCAGCCCACACTTAATTTGGCTGGGGCTGCCGACCTGTGAAAAGTCAAACGAGGGGGGGGTTAGGGATTTTCAAGAAGGAATACCCCAAGTTTCATTTCCCTGAGGGGCACACACACACCCCTCCTCACAAATTTACAGCGACCGATAATTATTTATAAAAGCCTCTCAGCAAAATTCAGGGGGGTATATAGCAAACATAAAAAAAATTAAAAGCAACAACAACCAAAACACCGTGGCAAATATTGGGATTGTCCAGTAGTCTAGTTCTGGGAGAGAGCATCACTGGCCCTTCAGAGGTTGAGCCAGAACTCAAATCATCCCTAACCATTGGTCATGCTGGCCGGGGCGTGCTAAAGTTGGGTGTGCAACATAACTCAGAGGCGTGCATGTTCCCCCACCTCTGATCTTGGTTCGCTTGGATTCACTATTGGGGGGCGGGAGAGCTGAGAAACTCTTGCGTGGAAATTCTCCTGCCTTGTCATGGTTGGGTTAGTGGTGTGTCAGAACGTTAGCTGAAGAGAGGATTTGGAGCTGGATAAATGGATGAGTCATGTGGTTTTTTGGGCAAAGGGTGGGCAGGGCAGGTATGTCAAATTCACAGGAGTTGGCAGGGGTGAGGTTCACGGCAAACGGAAATGGCTTTCACGCAGAAAGCACCGCCGATCTGTGGAACGCCATGCTGTAGGATATCGCAGAAGCCGCTGCCGTTCTCTGCCTCCGCCAAAGGAATGGCAAATCTGTGAAGGACGGGTCGGCTTTTGACACCTGCTAGTCCTAACTCCTGGAAGAGCCTCTGCCCTCGTCCCTCTGAGCTGCAGAATCACAGTTTGGAAAGGTGGCGGACATTTGAGCTAGTACAACCTTCCTGGGAAGGGATATTTGCTGAAATAACAGTACAAATCAGAGTGTTCTGTGTAATCTGTGTTTCGGTTTATTAACAATTTTTAAGGAAGACCAGCTTGCTTTATTCTATAAGGTGGGGAGTGGGTGGGTGGAGAGAAAGAGATAAGTGGATTGACAAGTAGACAAGTGGGTGATATCTAGCCTTGATGTGTTGTGACTGAAGGAAATGGAAACAAAAAATGAGGAGTTTTATAGGGCCTTTTTGGTGGTGGCTCCGAAGCTTTCTGGATCTCTCTCCCAAGACCCTGCATTCAGAAAACTATTTGTTTGTTCGTTTCGGCTTTTGGCTGAAGAAGTTTTTATGCCTCTGGTTTTGACTGCTGCCCGGAATATATTAGAATGTCACATCGAATTGCTTTTTGGGGGAGAAATTGAAATGAGGATAATGAGGATATTGGCGATGTGTGATGGAGGAAGGTGCTTAAAATGTGCAGCAAACGCACTTGTCTTAAGTGAGTAGACCTGCGGATGGACTTGGGGCGAGGGTGGAGTTCGAGTGCTGCGGTTTGTCCTTCCTAACAGGCTGTGGGCCCACACCTGCGCGTGCCGCCATCTGGCCTGGGGAGATCTGTAGATAGGTGTGCGTACGTGTGCCCTTAATTTCAAACTTAAAGCTTTTCTTGAAAGCCCGCCCTCTCTAATCCTGGATGTCTGGGGAATTAGCTTTGGCTTCTCAGCAGTGAGGAACCGGGCATCTTGCAGATGCTCAGATGCAGTGCTCTGCGTACAGTGTTAGAAACTGAGATACGGAAGCAAGGAGCTAAATGGCACCTTAAAAACGGAATGTCTAGGCGTGCTTTTTTATAACAAGAATACAACGCTGAAAATGAATGGACTGCAGCTAAAATATTATGTGCATTTTTCACGTGATCTCGTCCTTCTCCTGCCTACCCCCCTAATATTCTTCCGGGTGGCGGGCGGAGGGCGAAACTGCCCCCCCTAATATTCTTAAGAGGGTCTCTTCTCCAGTCTTCAGAGTGTGGCTGGAAGTGGGGAGGCAGAAAAAGGTCCTCCTTTCCTTCCAGTCTTCAGTTTTAATCTGAAATCTTAGGCGCAGCTGCACCCAGAGCCCAGAAGCTAATGAGATTCCCCGTCGCAAAATGCGCCTAGGACGACGGGAGGATGTCTACGTAAGGGCTGAACTGAGTGCCAGGAAGGTGGGAGGATGAGGTGGCCGTCTGAATGTGGGAGGAAATGGAAACTGCAAGTTGCCAGGAGAACCTATTCCTGCCTCTGACCCTAGTGCTTGTTCACTGCAGAATGGAAGGATTCCTGTTTTTCCTTGCCTCCTCCCCCACTTTTATCAGCTGCTGGCATGCTAAGCTATTAATTTGCATTGCAAATCCTTCCCCAGCCCAGATCCAGAAGATGAGCCTTTTGCCTCCCCCCCCCCTTTCCTGTAGCCGGGCTGTTTGCCCAGAGTCCTCATGTTTTTGCAATTGCCCTTCCAGGAGTCCCTGACCCACCCACCTCCACCCAGCCATAACCAGCTCTCCTCTCCCCGTATTGGGAGCTGCTTTAACACGAGAACGGGCATAGCTAGACAACATGCAGCTTGAATATGTAAAGTTCCCATTGAACATTTCTAGTTCCTCGAACCTGGGACCTTTTGCACATAAAAGCATACACTATATCCCTGAGCTACGAGTATAGGAACTACCTTATATCTCAATAAGCCTATCCCTGGCCTGCAACGGCTCTCCACGAAAGGAGTATTTCTTGTCCTCTGCTGGTGCTTCCAAACTTGAGGGGCCCTGAAATTGAACCTTGACCTTCTGCAAGCATAGCATGCACTCCCCTGCCTAGCTAGGGTCCCCTCCCATAGAGTTTGATTGGCAGGGACCCCAAGACATCCCATGATATTACAGTCATCAGCGAGAGAGCAGTATATGCGAACGCTCCTCCAGAGTATAATTTGGGGGCAAGAGTGGTGGAAGCTGTTTCAGGTGTTTGCACAATCACTTTGCCCATCCAGAAGCGGGATAGGATGGAGATGAGGGAGAGGTTGGTGGTGGGTGCAAGCAAGGCCTGTCTAGGAAAGGGATGTAGCTCCGTGGTAGAGTATCTGGATGGCATGGAGAAAGATCTACGTAGGGCTAGGAGAGAGCCCTGCCTGAAATCCTGGAGAGCAACTGCTGGCCAGTGCAGACAACACAGAGCAAAACACATCACTGGTCTGACTCTGTACAGTCGTACCTGGGATCTCAAACGCCTTGGCTCCTGAACAAATCGGCTCCCAAACGATCGAAACCCGGAAGTGAGTGTTCCGGTTTTCGAACGTTCTTTTGGAAGCCAAACATCCGACGGGGCTTCTGCAGCTTCCGATTGGCTGCAGGAGCTTCCTGTAGTCAATCCGAAGCCGCGCTTTGGTTTCCAATCGTTCTGGAAGTCGAACGGACTTCTGGAACGGATTCCATTCAACTTCTAAGGTACGACTGTATAAGGAAGCTTCGTATGTTCCTACTCAATTATGCTAAAGTCACTTTAGATGAAGCAGCCTTCCACACCATATATTTAAAGCAGTATCATTTTGCTTTAGGCAGCCATGGCTTCCCCCGAAGGATTCTGGGATTTGTAGTCCACTAAGGGCGCAGATAGTTGTTTGGAGACTTCGATTCCCCTCCCAGAGCTACAGTTTTCAGAGCGGTTCAACTGTCAATCCTTCTTCACAAGGAACTCTGGGAACTGTAGCTCTTGGGGCCTCCTTAAACTACAGCTCCCAGGGTTCTTTGAGAGAAGCCGTGTGTGTTTGAAGTGGTTATGATACTGGCGTAAATGTGGCCTCCAGTTGCTTTGCACACCAAAAGTTGAGGAAGGTCTGACACAGGGAATTCAGAACGAGAAACAAGATTTCACACCTGGCTGCCTTTTTTTCTGTTTCCCCTTCAGGGTCTCGGCTCCCGTGCTGAGATGACCCCTCCGCACCCCTCGCGCCCGCACCGCCATGGACGCCCCCTCTAACTCTGCCTCCTCCTCCTCCTCCTGCCCCGCTGCTGCCCCCCCGGCTGACGGGCAGGATGACAGGGCCGCGCCTCGGCCCGCTCAGGACTCTCCTGCCTCTCCAGCCACCAAAGAACCCCCCCTCTCGGACCCTTCCTCCTCTTCCTCCTCTGATGCCCCCTCTCCCAACGACACCATGAGGCCCTGCTCCGGTTCCCAAGCGGTGCTCGGCTCCGCGAAGCTCCCGGCCACCATCTTGCCCGGGCCTCTCCTCCAAGCCGACTGCGGCCTCGTGACGCCAAACCCACCGCCTTCCCCGCAAGTGGCGCCACCCGGAGAAGATGGGAAGAAGCAAGAAGCAGAAGGCGGCAGAGAGGGGGAAGAGGACGGCGGGCACAAGGCCCCGCTCTTCTTCTCCGCCGAGGGCTCGGCCTATCTCCTCAGCGGCGGCCACGTTCTCTTACCAAAGGGCTCCCTAAGCACCACATCTCCCCAGGTGTCCGTCCTCCACGTCCAGCGCGGTGGAGGCCCAAACCAAGGCTTTACGTCTACTGACCAAATGTCCCAGAATACCTCAGCGCCAGGCGAGTGGACCCCTCACGGCGCCTTCTACAGTTTCCGACTGGCCAGGGCCCCCCCTCGAACCATGTCTGCCAAAAACGCTCCCACCAAACCCAAAGATGCCCCTGCCGCCGCCCTGGCGGAGGACGAGGAGAACCTCAAAGGGGAAGCTGACCTTGGCCGAGAAGGGGAGCTGCCGTCCCCACCCATCTGGCTTTGCCTGATCTGCCGCCTCTCCTTCTGCCGGGGGCGCCCCTTGGCGGCTCATGCCCGCGTAGCCCACAGGGCGCAGCTGAGCCCCGACGAATGCCAGGCCCTGTCTGGAGGGGCTTCTGCCGTGTTCCAAGGCACCGCGCTTGGCTTCCTCGAACCAAATAAGCCCACCACCAAGGCAGACCTCAATGTCCGAATGTGTAGCAGATGGGTGAATGTAACGGAGGAGGAGGAGGAGGAGGAAGAGAAGAAGAAAAAGAAAAAGAAGGGGAGCCCAGGAAAACCATGCGAGCCACCAGATGCCAAAGAGTCAAGGGTCGGCGGCGAGCCCTGGGCTAAGGGAGGCGCGGAGGAGAAACCAGAAGAGGAAAAGGAGGAGGAAGAGGAGGAGGAGGCAGCAGCAGTGGCGGCTGAAAATCAGAAAGAGGAAGGGAGGCTTCTCCCAGACCAAAGCTCACACGGCCAAAGCCCACCCACGGGTGCCAGCACCCCTCTCTCAGAGACGCCGCTGAAGAAGGCCAACAGCAACGATGCTGCAGCTGACGTAGGGTTGCCCAAGGAAGACGCCAACGTGGAGTTGGCCAACGAAGCCTCCAGTGCAGAGCTGGCCAGAGACACCGCTCGCACCGAGTCAGCCGGCGGGACGAACAGCTCCGGGTTGGGCACCAAAGTGAACAACGACAGCCCAGCCAACGCCAACCCGGACGCCGGTCGGGTTGGGTTGACCCACGACGCTGGCGCAGCCGATGTGACGCATGGAACCGTCAGTGTTGGGATGGCCAGTGAGATGGTGAGCGCCACGTTTGAGGTCAACAACGGGCTGAGCGGTAGTAGCAGCAGCAGTAGCCACAACGGAGGGCACTCGCTTTCCTTTGGGGAAGACTTCACCGCCATGGCCTACTCGGGGTTGACTTTGTCCGGCCACATGTCCTTGCTGCACTCGCGCAACTCCTGCAAGACCCTCAAATGCCCCAAGTGCAACTGGCATTACAAGTACCAGCAGACCTTAGACGTCCACATGAAGGAGAAGCACCCCGAGAACAACAGCCACTGCGCTTACTGCAGCACCGGCGGGCCGCACCCTCGCCTGGCCCGGGGCGAGAGCTACAACTGCGGCTACAAGCCCTACCGCTGCGAGGCCTGCAACTACTCCACCACCACCAAGGGCAACCTCAGCATCCACATGCAGTCCGACAAACACCTGGCCAACCTGCAGGGCTACCAGGCCACGGGGGGAGGCGGCGGGGCCCCCTCGGTGGCGGCCCCGGTGGTGCCGACCCCGTCGTCGCCCGAGGAGAAGGAGTCGAAAGGCAAATCCTCCTGGCAATGCAAAGTGTGCAGCTACGAAACCAACATCTCCCGCAACTTGCGCATCCACATGACCTCCGAGAAGCACATGCAGAACATGCTCTTGCTCCACCAGGGGCTGCCCCTGGCACTGCCCGGTCTCCTGGGGCAGGCCCAAGCCGCGCCAGGGGGCAAGGGGCAGCCGGAGCTCTTCCAGTTCTATGGCGCTCAGGCCCTGGGCCACTCGCACCATGCACACCCCCACCACGCTCACGCCGCGGGCAGCTCAACCCTGCGGGGGGACAAGCCCATGGAGCAAAGCCAGATCTTGCTCAACGGAGGCTTCCCACACCTCAACGCTGCCGCTGGCAGGAAGATGGCTGCCTTGGGCTCAGGTAAGCAATGGTCGCCTCCCCTCCCCAATCATGGCCACCGCTGCTTCTGTCCACGTGGGATCTAAAGGCTGGGTGGGAGCCTCAATTGATAATGAACAGGCCTCTTGTGTCGTTTGTTCTCTCCCTTCCCTTATGGACCACATTCCCACAATACATTTAAAGCCCTGTGAACAGTCATGGCTTCCCACAAAGAATCCTGGGAGATGTAGTTTGTTAAGGGTTCTGAGAGCTGTTAAGAGACCCCTTATTCCTTCCGCAGATCTACACCTCCAAGGGCTGTGACTGTTTGAAGGGGTATCAAAGAGCTTTAAATGTGCTGTGTGAACGTGGCCACAGTCTCTACTCTTGTTTTGTTTTTTGGTCTTTGCAGTTTTTCTTTCTGCTCCTTTCTGTTTTGCTCCTCTCACTCGCTATCTCCCCATCTTCGGCGTATTGCCATTATGTAGTTTGTGTTATTCATATTGCATTTTTGTGTTGCGAACTGCCTTGAGATCTACTGATGGAGGGCTGCATGCGAATTTAATCAAGAATAATAATAATTAATAATAATATGGGACACAGGTGGCACTGTGGGTTAAACCACAGAGCCTAGGGCTTGCCGATCAGAAGGTTGGCGGTTCAAATCCCTGCGACGGGGTGAACTCCTGTTGCTCGGTCCCTGCTCCTGCCAACCTAGCAGTTCGAAAGCACGTCAAAGTGCAAGTAGATAAATAGGTACCGCTCCGGCGGGAAGGTAAACAGTGTTTACGTGCGCTGCTCTGGTTCGCCAGAAGCGGCTTAGTCATGCTGGCCACATGACCCGGAAGCTGTACGCCGGCTCCCTCGGCCTATAGAGCGAGATGAGCGCTGCAACCCCAGAGTCGTCCGCGACTAGACCTAATAGTCAGGGGTCCCTTTACCTAATAATAATAGTAATAGTAATAGTAATAATAATAATAATAATAATAATAATAATAATAATGTTTTGAAGTGTGTCTCCCTCTCCGTCCATAGGCAGTCATTCTGCTGCCCTTCTCCCCACAGCTCCTGCATCGCTCTCTCCAGAGCCTGCCCCGCCTTCCCCGCTGCCGCCCCACTCTGTGCCAGACCTGGGGGCTCCCCAGAGGCTGTTTGGGTGCCTGGTGTGCCAAGCCTTCAACACGGACAGCCTGGAAGCGCTCCTGAGGCACGCGTCGGCCCCCCGCTCGCTGCCCGAGGCCGAGTGGAAGGAGGTGTCGGGCGACTTACACCGCTGCCGGCTCTGCGCCTACGGCACCCAACTGAAGGCCAACTTCCAGCTACACCTCAAGACCGACAAGCACGCCCTCAAGTACCAACTGGCGGCCCACCTGCGCGAAGGGGGCAGCCTCGGGGCCCACATGGGGGCGGAGCTTCCACTCGGCCCGCCCCTCCACCTGCACTGCAATCTCTGCGAATACGAGACCAACAGCAAGGAGAAGATGAGGCTGCACGTGGCGGGGGCTGGCCACCAGGAGGCGCTGCAAGGCTACAAGGTGCCGGGGTCTGAGGGGAGCGGGCGGGGCTTGTGGATGACATGGGGAGCGGCCTTCCTCCAACTCCCGCCAAAACGGGGGTGGAGCTAAGCTGTCCTTTCCAGGGCGTTCCTAACAGGAAGTGGGTGGAGCCAAGCAGAAAGGGGGTGGAGCCACCGGAATGGGAGGGGCTTTAGAGGAATGGAGGCATGCCATAAGGGAAAGAGGAAAAGGGTAGGCGTGAGAAGGGACGGGTGCGATCCACCTGGAACGTTGAACGGATCCCATGTCCTTGCTATCTGCAATTCTTTCCTTCTCTCCCGCTAGTTCCTCCTGGAAATGGAGGCCACATCAGCAGCGCCGCCAGGCCCCGAACCTGCCCCATTCCGCTGCCTCCTTTGCAACACGGACGCGCCGAACCGCCTGGCCATGATCCAGCACCTGCGCTCTCCCCAGCACCGCGACTCCCATGGCCAGTGGCGCCTGCAGCTCCTCCAGAACGGAGAAGGCACCCCGGGCCTCGAGAGATACATCTGCTTTGCTCCCGCCAACCCCGCTGGTAACGGCCCTGCAGGTTGGCCATGGCGGGCACCCCGTGCCGCCGGAGTGGGTGGCAAACCCGCAGAAGGTGCCAGGCTGCAGATTTGCGCTGAATGAAGGGCATAAATGGTGGACGGTGGGGAATAGCAGCAATAGTAGTAGGGGCTGAATTTTGAGGAGAAGAAACAGCAATTCTTGCAAATGTTCAAAGTGGCAAGGCTGTGGGAGTTTTTTTTGGGGGGGGGGAGAACTGAAGGTCGGATACCGAATACTCTTTCATTCCTCCATTGTCTGCCCGCCTTCTCCCCCCTTCTCTCTTTCACACCCCCTTTGCTTCGCCACGTCTTCCCCTTTTGCTCTGCGTTTAATGCATGCCTGTGTCCGCAGATATTCAAGCGAGAAGCTGCTGAATGCTCCAGCCTCCTCTTCTTCCACTGCCGCCAACCTCCCTCTCCTTCTCTCCCTCCCCCTCCCCCCCCAGCTTCATAATGGATTATGACAGATACTGGGGTGGTTGCCTAGCAACTCGCAGGAAGAATGAAGGAGAGGAGAAATGAGAAAGAGAGATGTAGGGACCGCAGCCGGGCGGGGGGGGGGAGGAGGGAGAGGAAGAGAGGGAAAAGGGAAGAGAGAAAGAAATAGGGAGGAAGGATAGAGATCGCCTTTCCTCCCTTCCTCCCCCTTCTCCTCCTAGCTGGTAGCTGCCCTCATCCACCTCCCGTCAGGTGCCCAGGGCGGGCACCCCCCCCGCACGTGATGCGAGTTGGCCTCGTTCCCAGCTTCAAATTTATCTTTCAAAACATTGTTGACCCTGCAAATGTTCTGCCTCCCCCTTACGCACACCTGGGAGTGTGCAGAAGTGTCAACAAGGATCAGCTGCATAAAATGCAGTGTGGGAAGGGGAGCTGTGTGGGTCGTGGGGAGGCTAGTGAGGGGATCCAGTCCTGAGGACAGGCTCCAAGCCAAAAGATGGGAATGGGTGGGTTTGGCTGGGTGGGTAAATCAGTCCTGGATAAGGGGATCATTTTTAAATTTTTGAGCAGGGACCTTAGTGGAAGCGAAAGCATAGGATGCGGGTGCCCGGGGTGGGTCGCTGCTTATGTGGGGAAGGCATATGGGGAGATTCGAGGCAGTTAGGACAAGGCAATAGGAAAAGTGTGCACCGGGAAAGGGGGGGCGGTTTGCCGGATGAGAACACCCTGCGTTGTGAGAAATGGAGGTCTTAACATCTTGGCGGGTGTATTGAATAGTGTTAATTGAGTTGCCAATGGCAGTGAGGTTGCTACTGCCGGGCGGGAAGGCAAGTCCGTTCGATATTAACGATCCCACTTGGGTTGAGAGTTTAATTAGTCTCTGACGAGGATAAAGTCCTGGATCGTGCGTCATGCCGGCTCTCGCAGCGTCGGCGGCGGAATTCCCTCCTCTCTCGTCTCCCTCTCCCCCCACCCTACCCCCCAAGTTTCCCACCTTCCAAACTCCCAGGTGAAAGAGGAGGAGCAGGAATATCAGCCAGGCTATCTGGGTGGTGGAGGTCTCTGGAAGTTGGGCCACAGCTCCCATCATCCCTGACCGTAGGCCATGCCGGCTGGGGGCTGGTGGAGCCCAATAGCATCTGGAAAGCCCACCCCCCCATTTCACTTCTCCCTCCACCCCACACCCACGTATGGTTCTCTCCCCATCTCCAGGGAAAGAAACACTGCCAGAGAACTTGCCCCCCGAAAAGGAAACGCAGAGTAAAGCCCAGGCGGCTGGTGAGTGACTCCTCCCCTCTTGTGCAAAGCCACGCCCACTGGTGAGGTTGCTGCTCCTTGAAGCCACGCCTACATTGCTGGCCACGCCCCAGCCCCTCCCTCGTGGTGGCAGCCCGTGCAAAAGGCTCCTCCCATTCAGGGATGCCAAACACCCCAAATGTTTGAGCCCCTCTTGATTTCTCCAGCGCCACCCTCACTTAAGGAGGCGGTGTTCTGTTGAAAGGCACAGCTATCCTCAACCAGGGGGCTGGAGCGCCAGGAATAGGAGGAAAAGACCCTGCAATGCCTTCCCTCGGTTTTGAGTGTTGTCTTAAGTGCAGAGTCCCATTTTGCCACCGCGACTGCTGCAAAAGGAATAATACCAGGGGTATTTGTGGGCGAGTCCCAGCAAGTCTGGCTCCTCGCTTCCGTGAGGCTGGCTGTTTTTATTATCCTTATTAAATTTATTACCTGCCCTTCTCCAGTTGGTCCCAGGGCGGGTTATGGCGATTTTAAAAAATTCAGCATTTCAAATATCTTGCGCTTGCAGAAATAGGGATGGTTGCACTGGGGGGGCGGCGGCTGCCAAGGCATCCTTTTCAGGGTGCCTGATTCAATGCCCCCCCCCACTCAGCTGTCCCCACTGCAGTGGGCAGGGGGTCCTTGTCTGGTACCACCCCCAAGAGCCCCTCTCTCGCCACACCCCTCCATCAGGCCTCAAAGCCCCTTGGAGCTTTTAACCGCCATTTTGAAAGTGTCTGCAGGAAAACACCATAACATTTCCCCCCCTTTCTTTCCTTCCCGCAGGTTCTGACGAGACTGAAACGAAAGCTGGAGGTGTGGGAGACACTACAGTGAGTGGCGCTTATTGTGGGGCTTTGCGGGGGGGGGGGCAGAGGTGGGGGAATCACACAGTGTCTCTGAAGCCCCTGTCGCCTCCATTTTAACCCTCTCTCTACACGATTCAATGGTGGCAGCCTCAAACATCCCAGTGAAACTTGGCAGATTAGATTATTATTTTTTTGCTTGCTTGTTCCTGGTGGGGGTCCAAATGGTTGAATTAAAAACAGAAATTAAGTATCTCTGCCTAGCAGGTGGGGAGGGGGATGAGATCCACCCTGATGAAACAAATTGGGCATGACCAGCTGTGAAATACACAATGTTAACCGTACCACTGCATCTTCAAAGCCTGTTTCTTGAATGGGAATGTCTACTTATACTGGTCCCATCCTATTAACATTGCATTGCCATGCATCGAGGGGTTTGGAAAACTCACCTCTCTGTCTGTTCTGACGCCACCCTTGCCCAGCCCAGAAAGGCCTGTGATTCTCAAGATGAAAACGTTGGCAAGGCTGTGCAGACGGGATCAGATCGGTCCTTGCAACAAGCCCTTCGATGTTAACTAGCGTTGGGTTTATTATGCCCGTTTTACAGCTGCCCCCCACTGAGCACACGGGCGTGGACCTGGCGGTCCAGGAAAGCAACAGAACCTCTCATTTTCACTCAACCCTTGACCAGCCTTGTGCTATCGGCAGATACCAATCAGCCCTTAGGTGAAATCCTGACACAGACACTTTCATGTCTCTCTTTGATCCTTCAGCCTAAGGCCTTTAAGCCACACACATTCCCCGGTCTGCCGCTTGGGGCACCAGCTTGTTTGCGTGTAAGAAAAGGCAATATTTTGGGGTGTGGGGAGGGGAGAGAGTTTATTTATTTTCTTCCGAAGATGGCCCAGAACCAAGATGAGCAGGTGGGAGCAAGCATGTGCCAGCTCCATCTTTTTAATGATTACTAATCGCCCTTTGTGATTTCCCTATTAAAAACTTTTTGTTTTCTTTCGTTCTGCCTACACCGCCACGCCTCCTCCCTCAAATCCTCAATAAAATATATATGCAAATCCCCCTTTCCCCCCAGGTGCCAGGAAGAGACAGCCTCCTGCTTCCTGGAGCTAACCTTTTCTTTTCTCGGACCTCCATCTCTCCCCCCCCCCTTCTTCTTGCCAAACAGGTGTTCTGCTGCCCCTACTGCAATTACACCGACCAATCAGCCGAAGCCGTCCGGGCTCACACCGTCTCCCAGCATGCCGTGCAGCCCAAATTCCGATGCCCGCTCTGCCAGGAGCAGCTGGTCGGGCGCACCAACCTCCACTTCCACCTCAGCCACATTCACAACGTGGTGCCCGAATGTGTGGAGAAGCTGCTTCTGGTGGTGAGTTGTTGACTCAGTGGGCACCTCTCCCTGCCCCTCTTCCCTGCCCCGCTTAATGTTGGAACCATATTAAGGGTGGAGGGGATACAATCGCAGAAACTGCTTTTTCACATGCCACTAACCCTTTGCAGGTAATTCAACTGGTGAAGCTTTTCCTTCTCTGGAAAGCTTGACCTGTTGGGTCTGTGCCCGTCACGCTGCTGTCAAAGAGGTGGGGACTGTGCTTGACAATAGGGGCTCGGGAAGATGTGGGGACCCAGTGGTGAGGACAACAGGGGGTTATTGTGTTCTTGTTTTTATTTCGATTACAGTGGTACCTTGGTTCTCAGACTTAATCCGTTCCGGAAGCCTGTTCCAAAACCAAAGCGTTCCAAACCAAGGCGCACTTTCTCAAAGAAAGTAACGTAAAATGGATTAATACGTTCTAAACTTTTAAAAACAACCCCTGAAACAGCCATTTAACATGAATTTTACTATCTAACGAGACCACTGAGCCATAAAATGAAAGCAATAATCAATGTACTGTACTATAAAATAAATAAGACAGTATTGTAGATGATAAAAAATATATATTTTTTCTTACCTCTACTGATGATAGTCATTGTTTGGATGGGGGGCTTTAATCCATTTCCTCAGTCACACAATCAATCCATCAGTAGCTGAAATGTTCAAAAACCAAGGCGCAGCTTCTCATTAGTGCAGGCGCCCAGGCAACAACAGCCGACAGCCACATTGGATGTTTGGCTTCCGAAAAACGTTTGAAAACCGAAACACTTCCGGTTTTTCAGAGTTTGGGAACCAAGGCGTTTGAGTACCACCGCCCTGAGCCCGGCTTCTGCTGGGGATGGCGAGCTATAAATAAAAATTCATTATTATTATTATTATTATTATTACCAATGCGTTTGAGAATCAAGGTGCCACGGTATATATCCTGAGGTTTTATATTTTGATTTTGTTCTATGAACCAACCTGAGACCTCCAGGTATAGGGTGGTACAGTGGTACCTCAGGTTACATACACTTCAGAACAAATTAAGTACTTAACCCCGAGGTACCACTGTATATAAATTCTAATCATCACCATCATCATCATCATCCAGAGAGCCAAGTGGGGGCGTCATTAGGAGGGAGGTGTTTGTGGCCCCACCAACTGGTGAGCTTTAGCCTGTTTCCACCATTCGTAAAATGGCCGCAGCAGCATTTTTAAAATACTTTATAAATTGGGGAGTGGGGAACCTGCGGCCCCCAGTTCTGCATCCGTGCTCCAAATGATCACTAATAACTGGCTCCTCTCTTCCCCATCCCGCCTTTGGCTCGTATAATTCTGCCTTTTCTTCTTCTTGACCTTCTCTCCAGGCCACTACTGTGGAAATGACCTTTGCCACCAAAGTTATCCCTGGCCTCAACCTCCCTCCTGACCCAGTAAAGCCAGGTGGGACGCCCAGCTCAGAGCAGGGGGCTGGGAACGAACCTGAAAGCCCTCTTGCTGGTAAGTAGCGTGTGGACTGCAAAGAGAGGGGCTTTCACCTTTCACCTGCTAAGGGTAGCATCAAGATGCCAGGGATTTCGTGGCAACCGGGATGCCTGCTTGACCCTAACCTCCCCTTCCTGGCAACCCTTGCCAAAAAACCAAAAAATTAAGCAGGAAGAGGCAGTTACTGGCAGGACTAATCAAGGGCTTTGTCGTGCCTATTCTCAAGCTTCTCTGTCTGGAGAGCATGAGGACTAGAAACCTGCTTCCTGGGAAACTCATAAGGCTTCTTAGGATGCCACAAGCGTTTGTAGTGGTTTGAGAAGCAGTACAAACGCAATCCAATGGTGCACTGACAGAAGCAAAGCATATTAAGTAACACAAGTCCCTCTTGGGCTGTAAACTCCCCAAATATTTAGCCCTTCTAGATATCAGAAATTGGGAATGAGGTCAAGGCAGTACTTGTCCTGCTTCATTTGAACACACACCCTACAAAAATCCAAGCAGCTAATTTACACAGATCTACATTTACAGATGAGGCAGGAAGCGTCAAGATATGAAAAGCGTCATGGATAAAAAGACTAATCCCCCCCCAGGCAGTGAGGCCTGCATTTTGCCAGGAAACACACCTGCTCTCAGCAGGTGCCCCCGGGGATTCCCAGCCGTTTTTGGACAAACTCTCTAGCAAACACCTAGAACTGTGGGGTTGGTAAAGACAGACCAAGCACCATAGAATCGAGGGACTGTAGAGTTGGGTCTCTTCCACAGACAGGGCCACAGTGACTGTGATGTCAGCCTCCCTGCCTCTGAAGATGCCTGTGGTTCCAGGGGGAGGATGAGGAAAGGGATCACAACGATCACGTAGTCCAACTCTCTGCAATGCAGGAGTCTTTTGCCCAACATGGGGCTCGAACCCAAGACCCTGAAATTAAGAGTCTCGTGCTAGTTGCTGTGCTATTTGCGATCGACTGTGGCAAGCTATACTTCTGCACCTAGAACCTCCATGCACACACACAAATACATCCTGGCTAAGGAACGACAAAACAGGCTGTGGGGAAAACTGATGGTAGCTTCTCTATCTCTCCTTTTTCTTTCTCTCTCCTACATCAGCACCACCCACAGGGGAGAAATCCTCTCAGGCTCCTGTGCTTTGCCCTGAAACTCCTCCTCCTCCAGCCTCCCCTGCTCCACCTGCTGACCCCCCAGAAAAGCCACCCCCAACCTCTTCTCCACCTCCTCCTCCACTGCCGCCGCCGCCACCGCCACCACCACCTCCTCCTTCAGTTGCTCCTCTGGAGTTTGAAGACGAAGATGCTCCACATCCGAACGCTCCGTTGGAGGAGGCGCCACCACCACCGCCACAGGCTTCAGCCGAGGCTCCTGAGGCCTCTCCGCTCGCCCTGCCCAGCCAAGACCCCCGTCACCCGCTGTCCTACCGCAAGGCGACCAATTTCGCCTTGGATAAGTTCCTCGACCCGGCCCGCCCCTACAAGTGCACGGTGTGCAAGGAGTCCTTCACGCAGAAAAACATCCTCTTGGTGCACTACAACTCCGTCTCCCACCTGCACAAGATGAAGAAGGCCTCGGCCGACCCCTCCGCGCCGTCCCGGGGCGAGCCCGGCGCCGCCAGCGTTCTCCAGCCCTCCTCGGACAAGCCCTACAAGTGCACCACCTGCCGGGTCTCCTACAACCAGAGCTCCACGCTGGAGATCCACATGCGCTCCGTCCTGCACCAGACCCGCTCCCGCGTCGCCAAGATGGAAGCCGCCGGCAAAGCGGAGCTGCCGGCCGCCGAGCCGGATCCCCCCTGCGAAGTGCCGCTGGAAGCGGAAGCCCCCAAGCTCCTGGAGGCGGGCTGCGTGCAGGTGCCCACGCTCCCGTTCCTGGCGCCATCCGCGGCAGAGCTGCAGCGCTTCCCTGCGCCCTTGTTCACTCCGCCGCTGCTGCCGCCCTTCCCGCTGGTCCCAGAGTCGCTCCTGAAACTCCAGCAGCAACAGCAGCTGCTGCTCCCCTTCTACCTGCACGACCTCAAAGTGGCCCCCAAGCTGGCTTTGGCCACCCCGGCACTGACCCTCCCGGCCACGCCACCCGTGCTGCTGCCACCTCTGCCAGCCAAGGAAGAGCAGGCGCCGGCAGCCGCTGCTGGCTCCAAACCAGAGGCGCCGGAAGAGACCGAAGCTGAGGAGGCCGAGGGGGGCCAGCAAGGGAGCGAGGCATCCCGCACGGCTGCCAAAGCCCTCCTGGAGAACTTTGGGTTTGAGCTGGTGATCCAGTACAACGAGGGGAAGCAGCCTGCCGCCCCCGCCCCGGCTGCACCTCCGCGCCCGCCGGCGGGCAAGCTCTTGTGCGGCGCATGCGGGAAGCAGTTCTCCAACATGCTCATTCTGAAGACGCACGAGGAGCATGTGCACCGGCGGTTCCTGCCCTTCGAGGCGCTCAACCGCTACGCTGCCCAGTTCCGGAAGAGCTATGACAGCATGTATCCCCCTCCGCCGCCGGCACTGCCCATCGAGACGGCCACTGCCACGACGACTGCCCCAACTACTGCCGCTGCCACAGACACCACCACAGTGACCGTGCCAGCCGCCCTGCCCCTGGAGATCCCCCCGCTCTGCCCTCCGTTTTTAATGCAGCCCATGCCAGTGGTGGTGCCGCCGCTAGAGAGCGAGACCCCCCACGTGCCTCCCGAGCGCTTGAAATCCTTGTGGTTCCGGGGGGAGGAAGAGGAAGGCGGCAGTGGGCCCGGGGTTCCTGAGCCTCTTCGCGGGGGCTTCCCGTCCACCCGGCGCTTCTCCCGCACCAAGTTCACAGAGTTCCAGTCTCAAGCCCTACAGTCTTTCTTCGAGTGCAGTGCCTACCCCAAAGACGGCGAGGTGGAGCGGCTGTCTGCAATGCTGGGGTTGCCCAACAGAGTCATCGTGGTTTGGTTCCAAAATGCCCGCCAGAAAGCGCGGAAATGTGGCGGGAGCGAGGCTAGCGTGGGGGTCGGAGGTGCCGCGGTGCAGCCCTCCTGCAAGAAATGCCGGGCGTCCTTCCGCTGTATCTTTGAGCTCATGCGCCACCTTAAAAAGTGCTACAACGACCAGCCGGTGGATGCGGAGGGAGAGGGGGCCGAGGAGGAGAACGAGGGCCCTGAGGAAGAGGAGCAGGAGGAGGAGGAAGAAGAAGAGCAGCAGCAGCCGCAGCAACAGCAGCCGCCTGAGCCTTCAGGGGCTGACGGAGAAGCCAAGATTGACAGCACTGGAGATAAACCTCAGGAGGAGGAACAACCCACGGCCCCTCCCGAAAGTGCAAGCACCCATTCCTGTGACCACTGCACAGCCAAATTCTCAAGCGTCGACCTCCTCAATATCCACCGTGTTTCTCACATGCCAGCAACCGGCCCTCCGCCAGCCCCAGTTGCCCCCCAGCCTCCCCTGGATTTGGCCCCGCTGGTGTTTGGTGACCGCGCCGCCCACCCAGACCCCTCCCGGGCACAGAAGCGGAAGCACGAGGACGGGAGCTTGTCGCCCACCGGCAGCGAGTGCGCCAGCGTGGCGGGAGGGGACAGCGAGCCCCCCCGGGACAAGCGCCTGCGCACCACCATTTTGCCGGAGCAGCTGGAGATCCTGTACCGCTGGTACATGCAGGACTCCAACCCGACCCGCAAGATGCTCGACTGCATCTCCGAAGAGGTTGGACTCAAGAAGAGGGTGGTTCAAGTGTGGTTCCAGAACACGAGAGCCCGCGAGAGGAAGGGTCAGTTTCGGTGCAACGCCAGCACGGCCAACGCAACCGGCAAGCCCTCACCGGTGCTCCCCTCCGCCTTCCCAAAGTTCAGTCCTCTGCCGCGAGACCCGACCATCCACTACGGAGCGGCCTTCGCGCCCAGCCTCTCTGCGGTGAGTTTACAGCTACCTCCAGCAAAGCCAGAGATTCCTGCGGAGCCACAAGCGCAGGAAGAAGCAGCCGAAGAAGAATTGCCAAAAGAGAACGAAGACCGGAGCCTGTCGGGAGGGGAGATGAGCGACTCATCTTCCTCCTCCTCCTCGTCGCTGGCCGATCTGGATTTCTCCGGCAGCCGGCGGAGCCGAGGGGCGGACGGCGGCTTTGGAGGCATGCACGACGCTTTGGGCCAGCGCCGGTATCGCACGCAGATGTCCAGCCTGCAGCTGAAGATCATGAAGGTTTGCTACGAGGCCTACCGGACGCCCACCATGCAAGAGTGCGAGGTGCTGGGCGAGGAAATAGGGCTGCCCAAGCGGGTGATCCAAGTGTGGTTCCAGAACGCCAGGGCCAAGGAGAAGAAGGCCAAGGCTGCCAGCGGTGGCGAGGAGGGGCATCCCAGCACTCCATCGCAGGCCGAGTGCCCCTACTGCGAAGTCAAGTACGATTTCTACGTGTCCTGCCGTGGGCACCTCTTCTCCCGTGGGCACCTCGCCCGACTCAAGGAGGCCATCAAGGCCCAGCTCAAGAGCGAGAGCAAGTGCTATGAGCTCGTGCCGGACAAAGGGACGCCATCTCCCACCAGGCTGGGTGCCTCCATGCCTCCCGCCACAGTGCCATCTTCCCTTGGAAGCATGGCTCCCTTTGCGCCAGGTGAGTGAGAGGTGGGAAGGAAAGGTAAGTTACGTTCAAGGAGGTTGGGGATAGGGCCTCGTCTTTAAGCCGTGTTACAGGTTCGCCACTCACTATGGGATCTTTCCAGTCCAATATCTGCTCAGCTTCTCTCCACAAGTATCGCTAGGTCTCCACATGCTGCTCTGACCCTAATCCCCACTTTGCGTGGAAATGGCGTCATTTTCATCCCAAGTAGTCGCTCTGTGTGGCATTCTGGTTCTCCACACAATCTTTCTCTTCTCCCAACTTTTTCCCCCTTTTCTTCCCACTAGCATAGCCTTTCCTTCCCCCTGTCCCGTCCCCGAGGCTTCCATTGTGCACGTCGGGAGTAGGTTGAGGTGAAAATGGCGCCGAAATCTCCTCCTCTTCCCCCTGCATCTGGGGTGGTTCATTGAGAGTGGTAGTTGGTGTCTTGTTACCAGAATGAGAGGGCGTCCATCTCAGCAACCAGTGGAAGCAGATGTTGGGTTGTGGAATTGTAGAAATGTAGAGGATCATCTAGTCCAACCCCCTGCAAGACCCAACGTGGGACTCGAACCCCTAATAAATAATAATAATAACAAAATTATTATTTATACCCCACCCATCTGGATGGGTTTACCCAGCCACTCTGGGTAGCTTCCAACAAAATATTTAAAATACATTAAAACATCAGTCATTAAAAACGTACCTAAATAGGGCTGCCTTCAGATGTATTCTAAAAGTCAGATGGTTGTTTATTTCCTTGACATCTGATGGGAGGGCATTCTATAGGGCGGGCGCCACTACCAAGAAGGCCCTCTGCCTGGTTCCCTGCAACCTCACTTCTCGCAGGGAGGGAACTACCAGAAGGCCCTCAGAGCTGGACCTCAGTGTCCGGACTCAACAATGGGGGTGGAGACCATAGCTGTCAATGTTTCCCTTTTATTAAGGGAAATTCCCCTATTCTGAATAGGATTTCCCTTAAAAAAAGGGAAAAGTTGACAGCTATGGTGGAGACGCTCCTTCAGGTATACTGGGCCGAGGCCGTTTAGGGCTTTCAAGGTCAGCACCAACACTTTGAATTGTGCTCGGAAACGTACTGGGAGCCAGTGTAGGTCTTTCAAGAGATTAACCCTGAGATTAAGAGTTTCATGCTCCCCGCCTGAGCTATCCCAGGAGGGTTGGGCTGGGCTTTCCCATCGTCCTGCAAAGACTCTGGCCCTAAGGCTTTGAAGCAGGGAGCCAGTAGAGGAAACAGGTGGAGGCAGCACACAACTCACACCTCTTTTCTCTCCCAACAGGCCCTTCCTCTTCCTCCTCCGGGGCCCTGAGCACCCCTTTGGCCTCCACGCAGCCGGGGCCCCCCTTACCTCAGCACCTCACTCCGGAACCGGCCCAGCTTGGCCCCTCCACAGAGCCGCCGGCACCTGCTCCAGAGACTTCCCCGGGCGACGGCCAGGCAGACCCCGCCTCCAGCTCAGCCCAGGAACCCTCCGTGCCCTCCACTGCCGCGGTGAAGAACCTCAAGACGTTGAAGGCCGCCGTGCCGGCCTTGCTGGGAGGCCAGTTCCTGCCCTTCCCATTGCCGGCGGCAGCGACGGCGGCCGCCCCCTCGCTCTTTGGCGCGCAGCTGCCCGGGGCCTACTTCCAGCAGCTCTACGGCATGAAGAAGGGGCTGTTCCCCATGAACCCCGTCATACCTCAGACGCTTATGGGGCTGCTGCCCAGCCCCCTGCTCCCGACGCCCATGCCCGAGCCGCCCGTCGAGGTGCCCGAGGCCCCCGGCATCTCCACGGTTGACGTGACTCACCAGTACCTCTGCCGCCAGTGCAAGGCGGCCTTTGAGAGCGAGGGCGCCGCCGCCGCCCACCAGGCCACTTTCTGCTACTTTGGGCGCCAGCCCCCCGCGGCCCCGCCCCCGCTGCGGGTGCCCGTGTGCACCTACCACTGCCTGGCCTGCGAGGTGCTTGTGAGCGGGCGCGAGGCCCTGGGGGCCCACCTTCGCTCCAGCGCTCACCGGCGCAAGGCCGGATCCAACGCAGCAACCGCATCGGTGTTTGCCAAAGAGGAATCCAAATTACCTCACTCGGACTCCAGCCCAAAAAGTAACGCTACCTCTACGACACTACTAGCTTTATAGAGACGGATGCTACACTGCCACCGACCGAGAGAGAAGGACTAAGCAACCAACCAACTAGCCAACCAGCCGGCGGAGGGAAGGGCGCCCGCTTGGCGTGCCCTGTGCCCTCTGCCCATACCAAACGCCCATCATGCAGCCCCCACCACCAGTAAACTCAAGAAACGGCCCCCGGCCAAGGCGCCACCCAGTTGCCCAAAGGCCACGCTCTTCCCAGACCCCTGGGTAGCCATGTGGGCAAAGCTGGACCCAGATGTTCAGCCATCACACCCCACTCCCCCAACCCCACCGCCATCTTGAGGGAAGACCAGTTGACCTGGTGCGGATCAGAAATGCAGCCTGCCATCTGAGGAGCCCCCAACAGTGCCCACCTCAGAAATGCCTTGCGCTCTGCATGGAGTGCAGAAGCTGTTCTCCTCTGCCACCCACCGTGCCCCTTGCCCTCACGGCCCTGTGCACCGGCCGACGCCAGTTCCCAGGGTCTCTCCTCCCAGAAAGGGTTCCTGGATCCTGTCCGACATGGGTGCCCAACCCATCGCCTTCCCGCAGTCCCTTCACACATGCCTGTGTATTCCAGAGTCTTCCACCTCCTGTGGCATACACATGTACCTCACATGAGAGAGGCACGAGAGGCTCTCACTGTCTATGGTTCAGGTCTCGGTGTCCTCCATGTTTTCCCTCAAGGAGGGTCCCCGGGCACCTCAACAGGTGTTCCTTGGGATGCTGACCCCAGCGGAGAGGACCCCCTTCCCTCGCCCGCAAAGGCCGCCGCGCCGTCTCCTCGTGTCAACGGGAGCTTCCCAGAATCCTTTGCCCAAAGTCCTACCCCTCATGTGTGCGAGAACCACACTCCTGCCCATCCCGCCCATCTCCGCACATGCTTGTGACCGCTGCCCGGCACACCTGTCGCACGCCCTCGTGCAAACCTGGTCTCCTCCCTCTCCCTCACACACCTGCTTAGAGCTCCTTCTCTCACTCTCTCTCACCTTCCACCCTTTTACTGTGTTATTACCGACTTGAGAAAGGCCAAAAAAAAAAAAAAAAAAAAAAAGAAGCAAACAAAAATAATGGACGGAAAGAAAGAAAAGTTATTAACCCAAGGAAACAAAACTTAAGGGGGGGGAGGGGGGCAAAGATGAGAAACTGAGTCCCCAACCCCACACCCCCAACCCCTCCTAGAGCATGTGCTGCCCATTGTGTATAATAATTCCCGTCCTGGACGGATGGACAGACTCCCGAACTTGTTGATGGATTTTGAACGACTTGAACAGCAACCAAACTGGGGAACAAAGGCGCCTCTCCCTCTTCTTTCCCGCCATTTTTTCCCTCCTCTCTCTCTCTCTCTCTCTCTCCTCCTCCTCCTCCTCCTCGTCCCCAGTTGGGTCTCTGCCCGCACTGAGGAACCAAATAAAACTAACAACCTCGCTGTCTTTTTCCTCCTGATAGACGTGACTTCCGTCTCCGCGCGGGAAACGACACACAAAAAAAAAAACCCTACTCCGATGGCTTTAAAAAAGAAAGAAAGAGAAGAAAATAATAATAATAAAATAAAACCAGAAGGATCCTCCCGTCTACACACACACAGTTACCTGCCACGTGCTGGTGTGCCGACGTCCTTGCAAAAAAGAAAAAAGGAAAAAAAAAAAGAACACAAAAACCCTCTTTATGAATCCAAAGCTCTTTAAAAAAAAAAAAAAACTTCTATACAATAACCAAAAAGAAAACCAACAGTTTGAGAGAGAGACTACCCACCAACAAAAAGGAATAATAAAAAGCAAACTGGAAATAATTTTTTTAAAAAAGAAAAAGACATATGACGACGATGACGAAGAAGAAGAAGAAAAGTTACGCCCTCACGTTTTTCTTCCTCCTTTGTGTCCGTTCTTTTGGGGTTCCTTCTCCCGTTCTTTTCTTTCCCCCAGACCTGCTCCCCCCCCTTCCGACCTGCCAAGTGTTTTTTAGGCCCTCTCCCACTTAAAACAAAGATGGACAAGAATTTTAAGAAGTTGATGGAAGTGGAAACCTGTGGGGTAGAGAAGGGGGGATTACAAAAAAAAGAGAAAGAATCCCCCACAAAAATAACCAAACGAACTACATTCGGGGCGTCCAAAGGGGGTGGGCTCCTACAGCGGCTCACCCTCCGAGACCACCCTGTTTTCCTCAGACTGCCCCCCTTCTCCCCACAACTCTGCACCCCAGAATGGGGCGAGGGGAAATGTCTTTCTGTTGTGTATTTAAAGGGGGGGATGGGGTACAATAAAAAAATTAAAAAGAAATAAAAATTATATTAAAGAGATGGTCTGGGGGGGAACATGCTTTTGGCAGGGTGGTGGTTGGGTGCATATATTTGTGCGGGGAGAGGGAAGAGAGTAAAAGCACCGAAGAATAGACAAATATTGGATACTGATCGAAGGTCTCGCTTTTTCCTGTGAAGCAGGAAAGTATCTTTCATGTGCACCCAAAACAACTTTTTTGTAAATGTGAATTCCTTGATCTAGGGGTTTATTTGCACAGTGCCAATGAATGTGGGTTGTTGTTCTTATTTATTAAATCTATATAGCGACCTTCGTCACAAGGTCTCAGGGCAGGTTCACCGAATAAAATACAAGATATAAACACAAGTAGATAATTAAAACCAAAGCAGTATCACCCTCCCTCCCTTATTAACAAGGGGGATGCAGGACTTAGCTGCTTCTGTTTTAGTCGGTAATTGATCATCCATATACCTTGAGAAAGCAGTGCCACAAAACGGGCGCACTAAAGATTTGAAATCCTGTGGTACAGGAGGGCCACAAAAGGGTTTTCTGTTTTTTTTCCTGGGTCCTCCAACACACTTGAAAAAGAGGGCACAGATTTGCATGACGTTTGCGTCTGCTTTGTGTCATTCCCAACCGGCAGAATTCGAACGCACCACTCTTCCGCCCCCAAATTGTATTTCCAAACTAGAAACAGCTGAACCTGCTTAATTTCTGCCTGCCACACAGCTGTTGAAGGCTGGCTTTCAATGCCAACCCTAAGCCAAAACCTAGTCCTTTACCCAGTTACCTGGGAGTAAGACCTATTTAGCACATAGGTAATCCCTTCTTACGTATACCACAATACTGCAAATTGCCTATACAGTGAATTCTTATTGCTTGGTGTTTATGCCGAAGCCTCTTTCTTTGCAGATGATGATTATGATTATGATTATTATTATTGCATTGCCATCTGAAGGTGGGGGGAATTCCTTTAACATCCGCCTGGACTCACTGTGTATAGAGTATTTGCAGGAAACAGCTCAGACAAACCCACCAGAGGAAAGACGCATCCTAGTTGCTGCAGGGAAAGGGGAAATTATGGAGATCCCAAGGATGAGAAAATTGAGACAGAAGAAGGAAATCGGCAGCTCTTTGAGACTCTGGGGATTTCTCTGGCCGGGTGTCCAAACAGCTCCCTTGTCCATCACAGCTATGACTTCACTCATTGGCTAAAAACCAAAAGGCGGGAGCAGCCAGGCTGGCTCATCTAATAGAAAATGCTTATAAGAACAATTGCAGATTTGCTTCCTAACTTTCTTTCTAGATGGGCTAGAGACTTTAGCACTGGCTGTTATCTGCCTCTCCATAACGCTGCTAATAATGGGTGCAAACCCCAATAAAATCTCAAACCCTGTGATTTAATGCAAAAATGTTCTAAAACAATTTTGCTTAGCAAGAAATGTGCGTGGAAAGAAAAACAATATTGTTTTCCAACCGGCGCCAGTTTCTTAGCAGGCGATCCAAATATTCTGAAATTTGTAAGGTTGATTTGGAGGGGGAAACCCTACAAAGAAATCCAAACCAGCTACTGGTTTAAACTAAGTTCACCAGTAAGGTATTATTCTGATTCTTTTTTCATTTCCATACCGTCAGGTGTTCTTGAGAGTTTTCTCCTGGGAGAAAAGCAGGGCAGACTTTCAAAAATGAAACAAGGTCTCTGGCATCAGGCAAGACGGCTGCCCTCTCCTAGCTATGCTGTCCTCCTAAACCCCATGGTTTTTCCAGAATTCGGTCACACTAGAGTGTGACCAAGGAACGGAAGTCAGGAAGAGGCTGTGCAAGATAGCAGAGGAGATTCTCAGTGGTTGAGATCAACCAGGAGCAGATTTAGGTGCCCCCCCCAAAAAAAAAATTCTTCAAGGGGGATCCGTTCTGTTTTGTCTCATAGGAGTGAACGGTGCCCAGGATGGTTAGAAAATAAAATGAGATAATAAGACAACGATTTCAGGAAGCTGGGTGCCACCCCATGGAGGAAGCCCATGGGTCTCTCGCAGCCCTGCCTGGAAGTGACAGAAATTGAACCCGGGACCTTCGGCACGTGGAGAAGATGCTCCACCATGTTGGTGTTTGGTATCTGGGAATCAGGGAGGGGAAAGATTTTCACAGCATGGGAGAGGAGCGTTATCACCTGCTAACGGGCTGCATGTTGGAAAGTCTTTGTCAAGGGCAAAGGGAATATTTTATGTGCAACAGAGCATAAATACCGGCGTAAAATGTGGGCTGACCCATTTTTAAAGGCTTGGGATATGAGGTGCAAGCGCACTACTTCTCTGACATCTATTTGGGGCCGTGTCCTTGATCAATCAACTCCCCATCTATTGTTCTTTAATGGCGTCAGAATTCGCACGCATTTCCAGGTCTGTCTCCACCCCGCCCTCTTCTCTGCCAAACCCTAAAAGTCTGAGGGGTGGGGTGGGGGGAGAAGGTAGCCTGCCATCTTTGGCCCGTGTTTCTCAAGCCAGGGGAACCGGGGCCTGGTTCCCTGTTTCTGTTGCCGCGGCAACGGGCGCCATCTTGGAGACATTGATAGAAGACTATTTGTAGTCTTTTGACATAAGGGCAGAGCAAAGGGCCCTGGAGTGGGGTGAGGGAGGGGGGCAAAGACCATGGGAATTTCCCCAAGGGCGGGGAGGCAAAGTATGTAGAAACTAGCCTACTGTAAAATTAAAAATTATTGCCCCCCTCATTTTTCCCTCTGCCCCTGCCAAGTCACTGGCATGCGGCCCCCGAAAGATTGCTCAGATCAGAATGCGGCCCTCTGGCTGGGGAAAAAAATTCCCCATCCCCACTGTAGCTCCTATTCAAGCTATACAGAACCTGACTCACCACCCCAAATTCCATAGGGCAGACCCACATACGCCATACCCCATCTAGGCCCACAAAAGGCCAGCATTGGATGGGACATTGGGTGCAGGTCAGGGAGATTTGGTTCGAATCCCTTTTCAAACATGAAGTTCACTGGGCGATGTTGGGCAATTCACACTTCCTCAGCTGCACCTACGTCACAGGGTTGTTGTGAGTACAAAATATAGAAAGCAGAACAGAAGACACGTTAGGATTAATTTCTACCTTCAGGGGTCCTGGGATAATGCTATATTGTTGGGTCAACATCACCCTTGGTGTAATAAGAGGCTCAAAGAGCTCAGATTTAACCGATCAATTCAGCCCCGGCCAGCTCCTACTTTACCGCCTAGCTGGTAAAACTCGCCCCCTATGCCCTCCCCATCTCTTGGAGCAGCCTACAAAACTCATTGCCTGCCTGCCCCACACAGCTCCCACCTGCCCATTGGCTTTGTGCAAGAGGCTCCTGCGCTGCCACCAGCCCCACTGTTCCTATGTGGGGCTGCCCTTGGACGACAACATGGCAACTTCAACTGGTGCAATCTGCAGCGGCCACATTAGCGGCTGGGCTTCCCTGTAGATTTCAAAAGCCCCTGGGCCCAATTCACCGTGCTCACGTTGGTGTTTAAAGCCGTAAGCGACACGGGCCCTGAATACCTGAAAGACTGTCTCCTTCGCTACAGACTCTCTCAGGTGTTTAGATTGGCAAAGAGGGGCAGCCCTCTTTCTTGTTCCAGTGCTCTCACAAGCTCTGGGACCTTAGGGTGGAGGGTGAAAATAATAATAATAATAATAATAATAATAATAATTACTTCTGATGGTGGGAAATAGAATCAGACTCTGCCAAGTGATCCTGTGCACAGTCCCAACCAGCGCTAGAATCTCAGCTTCAAGATCTCTCCACAATCTCCCTACGTCTGCTAGGCCTGACCCAATGCCTGCCTTTCACTATCACACGCCAATTACCGTATTTTTTGCTCTATAAGACTCACTTTTTCCCTCCTAAAAAGTAAGGGGAAATGTGTGTATGTCTTATTGAGCGAATGCAGGCTGGCCAGCTATTCCAGAAGCCTGAACAGCAAGAGGGATTGCTGCTTTCACTGCGCAGCGATCCCTCTTGCTGTTCTGGCTTCTGAGATTCAGAATATTTTTTTTCTTGTTTTCCTCCTCCAAAAACTAGGTGCGTCTTGTGCTCTGGTGCGTCTTATAGAGCGAAAAATGCGGTATTTATTGAGTTCAAACAGGGCTGAAAACAGACCCGCACATAATAAATGAAAATACACACACACACACACACACACACACAGACATATTAATAAAGCAGAACTGACCCCCGCAAAAATACAGTTTGGGGTTTGTGGCAAAGATTGGCCTCTAACATAAATGTTTTGGTTTCAGAGGATCAATCAGTGCTTGATTTTTAAAAGACGTTTCTAGCCCTCATGACTGTAGTGGGGCGTTGGGGGTGTGAAGCTTAGAAACAGGTTTCTGCTGGAATCAAAAAGCTAAAGAAACAAATGATAAGAATGCATCTGTTTGCGGTCTGGGCAGAGGAGGGAGAGTGACTCTAAGAACTCGCTGGACTCATAGTACTTTTCTTCTGACATCTTCCCTAAGGATCGGGAAAGGCAAATGAGAAGGGCAGGAGGAATGTGGCTCTCTGCTTCTCTGTCAACGAAAACACGACTCCAAGCTGATACAACACAGAGTACAGTCCTTTCTAGACTGCACCATTTCAGACTGCAAGCTTGGAAAGTCCCAATAACACCCCCTCACACCTCCCTGTTCTTAAAAAATGAGCACATCAGGGGGAAGCATTCTAATCTAACCCTCTCTTTTGCTTGCAATATTTCCCCCCACAATGGGGAAAGCATTCAAACAGATGATTCCCCCATCTATAGTTCGAGTGGTACAGTCCACCCATGGATATTTCTGCAATGGGCTTGGTGACACTGGCACTGCTGTTTGTTTCAGTGTGCTCAATCTCTGACACAATAAACAGGTTCTGGGGCTAAACTCTGGCTCAGATCGAGCCTCTCCTCTCCTGAAGCATCTCGCATTACGACAATATTTGAAAACCATCATCGGCATTGATTAGCAAAAATATTCTGCTAATTTCTCTCAGGTTCCTGAACAATGGCTCCTCTCGTGAATCATTTCACCTGACGAGGATATTCAAAAACCATTATCTGCATTGATGAGCAAAAATATTTTGCTACTTACCGTGGGCTGATTAAATTCAGCATCACCAAATCAACAGACTCATCAGTGCTCTTTTGCTGCAAAATATATACATCTACCTAGATCTGTATACACACAAACACCATGGATGAGAACAAGGTGAAGTGACACCCATCGGCTCTCTGCCCCAAATGTATGACATGCTCTGCATTGAAATATCATACTGGTAACCCAAAAAACTACACCCGTGCTATAGACCTGCAACATTTTGAAGCCTGCTCAACTCTTGAGTGTTTCTCCACCACCAAAGAATCGTGGGAACTGTAGTCTTCTGGGGAGGCTGAAAATTCTTCCCTAGCCTATGTCCATCAACTTTTAGTTGCTAAACACAGCTATTAGGTCTGAAACTGGTCTAACATCCGCAAACATTAACCAATCAGAAATCCTCCAGGCGCCAAGCATGTTTTGCGACTGGTCCAGGTCCAATTGCGACCACATGGTGATCTATGGAGGGCAGGTTGGCAACCAACCTCTCCACCTGGCTGGCACGTCCAACTTCCTTAAGCAGGAAAGCAGAAAAGCTTATTTATTGTGTTTATATCCCATGTTTTCCTCCAAGCGGTACATGGTTCACCCCCATCCTCAGTTAATGCCTACAACGACCCTGTGAGGTAGGTTAAGGGACTGTGAGTGGCCCAAGGTCACCCAGTGAACGTCATGACTGAGTGGGGATTTGAACCCTGATCTCCCAGGTCCTGGTCCAACATTCGAACCACTACACCACACTGGCTTCCTAGAGTACTTCTGTTATGGGAACACTATACAGTGGTACCTCTGGTTGCAAAAGGGATCCCACTCTGGAGCCCCGTTCGCAACATGAGCAGAATGCAACCCGCGTCTGTGCATGCGCAGGTTGCGATTTGCCGCTTCTGCACATGTGCCTAACGTCATTGTGAGCGTCTGCGCATGCGCGAGCAGTGAAACCCGGAAGTAACCCTGTCCGGTACTTCCAGGTCGCCGCAGGACGCAACCTGAAAACGCTCAACCTGAAGCAAATGCAACATGATGTATGACTGCATAAATTAAGTAGGTATATAAATATGAAGAAAGCAAAATGTCTCTTAAGAGAAAGCACCATAACCAGACTTCTACTTGCCACCTTCTCTCAAAAGGAGCTCCCCCATCCCCAACATGAAATTCTGTTTAAGCTATAAATGTTAAAAGTGGAAATTGCAGCCACTGTGCTGCTGCTGAGAGCTAAACCATGGTTTGGCTCAACGTGCCACCTGAACCCAGGCTTGTGGTTTATTTTGAACCCCCACAAAGCAAGAACCACAACTAAACAATCCCTTCTGAGGTCGCATGTTCCACCATGAATTGCTCTTCTGGTCAAAAAGTTCTTCCTAAATTTGGTGGGAATCTCCTTTCTTGTGATTTGAATCAAACTGGCTCGACTCCTACCCTCTGCAGCAGCAGGAGACAAGCTTGCCCCCATCTTCCATGGGGCAGCCCCTCAAGAAGAAGAAGAGTTTGGATTTGATATCCCGCCTTTCACTCCCTTTAAGGAGTCTTAAATCGGCCAACATTCTCCTTTCCCTTCCTCCCCCACAACAAACACTCTGTGAGGTGAGTGGGGCTGAGAGACTTCAAGGAAGTGTGACTGGTCCAAGGTCACCCAGCAGCTGCAGGTGGAGGAGCGGGGAATCGAACCCGGTTCACCAGATTACGAGTCCACCGCTCTTAACCACTACACCACACTGGCTCTCTCAGATATTTGAAGATGGCTCTCATAGCAGCTCTGTCTTCTCTTCTACAGGCACCCAACTACCTCAACCGTTCCTCCTAAAGACCTTTATAATCTTGGTCTCTGTCTTCCGGCACACGTTCCAGCTAGTCAATATCCTCCTTAATGCTAAGCTACAGTTCGGTTTAGCGGCACATGCAAAGTAGCTCTGTGCCGGTCCTGAGATTCGCAAAGAATTTACTTCGGCTGTCGAAAACCTACTACCATACAGTTCCGATGCTCAGGAAAGAAAGGAAACAGAACTCCAGCCCTGATTAAGAGGGGAAGTTCCTCAGTCCCATTTACATAGGCTCAAAGCATGACAAGATCTCTTTCTGTACTAATTTGGCAGTATTTGTTCAGTTGGCTGGCAAGTTGCCTTTCCAGTCCAACCTTTCCAAAGGACTCGGGGAAGGTTAATTCTACCCAAAAGGAAACCAAAATGCCACGAAAACAGCCATCACTGAATCACAACCTCAAAGAAAAGGCCCAATGTGTTGAGGCGTTCGAGCCAGACAGGTTTGTGAACCAGCCAGCCTCGCGGCCATCATACAAAAAGCTTAAAAACATGCACAGTTCTTAACTCTAGCTACCAAACAAGGAACCAAGGCAGGCACAACGATTACGGTTCGTGCTAACTATGGTTTGTGGCCTTAAACGCTGGCTGCTATCTCAATTGCACAGCAAAACTACACCACAGGTTACTAAACTAAGCACCAGCCCTCGATGACGGGCATATGGAGATATCAGCAAGAGACCGGCTTATCGCCGTATGTACTGTGGTTTGCTGGAATGCTCAACCATGCAAACCATACTTTGGAAGCCCACTGCAAACCACAGTTTCACAATCCGGGTTGGTGGGCGATCCTTTTAAGCGATGGTCTAGCTGGGCATTCAGACATGACACTTAACCATAGTTACAGAAAACAAGCCAGAGTTCGGCTGTTTCCAGTCCATCAGGTCATAATAAGAATTTTGTAACTAAAAAAAAATCATGGCTTGCTTTTAGGTGCCAGGCAAAACCAGACATTTGGTCCTTAATTTGAAGGGTTCCTGGGTATGTCAGTGGCTTCTCTTTATAATTTTTTGTCAACAGAGTGGACCTGTCCTAATATATACAAGCATTTTAGACTTTCTTTTTATTCTTGTTATTACATTTGGCATTAGCGTCTCGTTTGTGCACTGCAAGACACCTCAGGACACATTCGAGTGAAAAGCCAGATATAGATATATAGATATATATATATATAAAAAAATAAGAAATTCACTGATCTTTGTAAACTGCTCTGGAATCCTTTTCCAGCCAAAGAGAAGGCTAAAAATGCTTCAGATAAAATAAATAGGCATTATTTCTTCTGGATGATATTCCTGGAAGACATTCCAGGTCAGACTTTAATGGATCTGTAAGGCGGAGACCCTAAGCAAATTTATTACAGAAATGAGCCCTACTGAGGTCAATGGGACTTACTTCTGGGTAAAAATGATTGCCCTTCGAGGCAACTCACCCGCCCAAAACACCTCTGTCTGTATTTGGGATAATCAACCATTGGCCCGCCAGATGTGGTCGGACTACAACACCCATCAGCCTTGCCCATTGGCCATGCTTGCTGGGGCTGATGAGAGTTGGAGTTCACATTCCCCACCCTGCTCTGCAGCCAAGATGGCTGAATCTGGCATTGGGGCAAAGCAGAGGAGGCAGTTTTTGGGGTACGTAGGATCCTAATGATTAAAGACTTCATACGTCAAAATGAATATTGGGGCTTGAGGGATTTTATTTTGTAATTTAAATTGAGTTAAAATAATTCTTTTTACACACACGAAACCCCTGGAATTGGCGTGCGGTAGCATTTTCCACCTGGCACTCTGATGAAGTGAGTGATTAGGAAGCAGGAAAGGGGCAGGGGGGAAACTGAAATTCTAAAAGGGCACAGGATCAGACCGGAAAAGGGGTCCTCTCCACGCACTCTCTGCGTCTGGACAATTATAACGTGTTTCGCTTTAAAGCTTTTGGAAATTGAAAATGATTCTCCTTGATGAAAATTGTCTCTTAGAGTTTATTAGGGCTGAAGACTTGATAGACATGATTAATCAAGTAATTTATTAATCACAGATTAAAACGTGGGGTTTTAATCAGATTTTAATCAGAGCTGTCTGGGCAGGCATCTTTGGTTTGTAAGTCATCTATGACTACCCCTCGACTCAAGCAACACATCTTAGATAAACTCCGAACCAATAAGGATCCACCGATAAATTGGCTTGTATGTATATTGCACAGTGGGTGTGCTGCTGAAGCCTCCAGCAGTGATTGGCTGAGCTTCTGTGATGACACGGAATGCTTTCAGGTGCTCCAGGTTCTATGGGGACAAAGCTATTGGAATGTTTGTAGGTCCGGTTTCTGTGAGGAAAGGGAAAACTAGGAGTTTGGCTGGAATTTAAGCCTCACAACGACCTTTGGTCTGAGGATAAGGAAGATATTATGGAAAGTAAAGAAGCCCAGAGGTAAGGTGGATGAAGAAACAGGTAAAAAACCAAAAACCAAACAAAACAGAACAGAAACACAGCGAGAAGTTGGGGGAAGAGAAAGAAGCTTCAGCAAAACAGAAGAGAAAATAGGGAACAGAGAAGGAGCTAACAAGAAACGGGGAGAAGGGCTGAATTTCACAAATTGATATGAATTAACCACCCAGTTCTTGGGATGCTGGTTTCTAGTTGATTTTAATGGGACACATTTGACTGTGCACTGATCATATTAATGATTAGTGCAAGGCCATTATCTTCATCAAAAAAGTTCTTAATTGGTTTGGATGTTCTCCTCCCTCTAAACCACCTAGAAAATTATAGGTTGTCAGCTCACTTTTTAAAAAATGTTAATTAAAAATATTTAAAATGAGGAGGAACATTTTAAGAGATTTTTTTTTCTTTTTGAGCCACAAAGGTCTTGGAAGTTCTCTCTTTCTCCCCTCGCCCCTAATATAAATTTTAATTTGTGCTAGCGTTACAGCAGGGGTAAAAGTAAACCGTTTCCGCCCCCCCTGAGCCCCACTAGAAGAGGGGGGGCAAAAATTGAAACAGGAGCATCCTGAAAACAAAAATGTTTTTATACGGATCTTTAAGAAGGCAAACCCTGAAAGCCTCAACAAATTTCTTCAAAAATTAAGGTTCATAATTCCGGTTTTTTAACACTTCATTCCTTCCGCCGATAAGGGCTGACCGTTTCTATGGAACCATTTGTAGCCAAACCACAACCCAATAACCAAAAACATCAAAACTATGTTGAGCAGCCAAGGTGGCTTCCATCAGCCTCCCATTCCACCAATCTGAACAAACCGTTCGCTCAGCTTCTCGCTATGGGTAGTTGGATAACCGCCATACCCATCCTACGATATGCCCCACCCAACATAAAATGCAAACATTTATCACGTCAGCAACCCTCCTCTCCCAAAACTGCTGCCAGAGAACCCACAACTCCTATTCCTGGAGGTGCAGGAAAAGAAATTTCAAGTCTATACCTTGCTGGTCCACGAAGGAGGTTGGCTGAAGACTGAAGATCTTCCGAGCTCCTGGTCTTGACCTGCAGACATCCGTTCGATGGTGGCAGATCGATACGGCTGAGAAAGAGAAAACAGACAGATAGATGGAAAGGAGCAGGAAAAAGGAAGATGTCTACCCGACCGAACGCCGCTCGGTCTGCCCCGTTCCCCGCGCACCACGTCCTCCCGTGCCCGCAAGGGTCTCCGCCTGCCGCGACGAGGCTGTGCCCAGGCAGCAGGGATGGCAGCGACTTATAATTCTCCTCTGCTTCTCCGCCGTTTGCCGCAGTGCCAAGATCAGCGACTCTGTTCACGTGCCAGTGCGGGTGATGCCAGCCCCAACCGGCTTTGACTCGGTGCCAACTTCAGATGGTCACAGGTGTGCCAGTGTGAAAAGAGGGAGTGGGGCTGGGTAGGGAGAGACAGAGAGAGAGAAGGAGGAAGAGACGTTTAATACAGAACTGATCTGGGTGCCAATAATGCCCGCGGCACGATCTGGCAGATGCCCTTCCTCTCCCCCAAATGGCACCCCTCAAGTTGCACCCGCCCCCACACTTGCCCAGGCTTTTATTTCCACGTCTGCCTCTCTCTTTCTCTCTCTCTGATCCTATTCTAGTGTCAATCCTGGTCTCTCATCCCAAATGCCCGCAGCTCCGCCCGGGTGCAACCTCAGATGCCCGTCACCAAAGCACCCACCCGGCTCCATCTCCTCTCCCTTCCTTCGCCTTCCTCCTGCCCCTTCCATGCCTCCCAACACCTCGCCACCTGCCAGCTGCTGCCAAACGGAGAGAGCGGAGCCGGGGGGCACGGTGCCAAGCACGCGAAAAGCGCCGCACACCCTCGCACACATCTCAGAGAGAAAGAGAGAGATTTGCACGCGGCGCGCCAGCCTCCACCCTGGTGCCAATCCGTTCGCTCTGGCCCTCTCTCTTGCCTCCCATCTCCCTGCGGGCACAGCCTTGCCAGCTGCTGCTTGCTGCCTTGCCTGGTCCTTCCCCCCCCCCACACTCCCTTTCGCTGTCATCATGCACCAACCTGGCATCTCACACTCAGCCTCCCCCCCACCCGCCCTACACACCAGCACCCCTGCCCGGTTGGCATTAAAGCTGGCGAGCGGAGCGAATGCCGCAGAGGGAAGGGAGGGTGGCAGGGCGGGCGGCTGCTCTGTGCCAGCTGTCATCGCCCCTCCCCCGTGCAGAATCGCTTCGGGTATCGGGCTGGCATATACCACCTCCTCTCCTTCCTCTCCACACCCCCCCACAACCTCCATCCTTCTGCCTCCCCCCTCCATCCCTGCGCTTATCGTTCGCTTTTTCGTTCTATCCATCCCTTGCTTCTCTGCCCCTTCCCCTCGTCGCTCGCTCTCCTTCGAAACCCTCGTCCTCCACACTCTCATCCTTTCCCCCCTCTTTTCCTATCACCCTTTCTCTTCCTCCCCTCTTTTTTTCTTTCTTTCTCTCTCTCTCTCCTTCATGCGGTGCCAACCTCGTTCCAGCACCCATTTCCAGTTATGTCCTGTGGTGCAGGTGCCAGCCCGTTATGCCAACCACGCGGGGGGGGGAGAGAGATACAAGGGTTTGTGCGTATGTGTGTGTTTGCATGACCAAGCCTGGCGTCCCTTCCGGAGAAGAGATGAAACACACACACACACACACAAAACACCCGACTCCTTGGGCTTTCGTCGCGCCCACCCTATCTGCCGTTGAAAGTGGCACGGTGCCAACCCAGGAACAACCATCTGTGCCCCCGTCTGCAGCACCCCTCCCCCCGCCACTGCACTAATTGGCAGCTGAATTAATTAAATCCTGGATGCTAATTAACATTCCGACGGTGCAATGGTGGGGGAGGAAGAGGAGGGGTTCGGAGGAAGGGATCTCCAGCGGGCATCGAGGCGGGGGGGGGAAGTGGGCAAGGAAAGTCAAGGATTTGGGGGTGCCATTTAATGGGGGGCAGGAGGTGTTTTGCCTCCCCCCCCAACCTGGGAGGAAAGTAGAGTGTTAGGAGGGAGCAAGGATAGGACCTTGAGAGGGAGGGAAGCCAATAATCGAAGTAATTAGAACGTATTATAAATTGTGTTGCAAACATTGAAAAAAAAATAACTTGGGATTTGGTGTCCAGAGATTTTAATGTAACCAATATTCCTCTTAGGGAAAGGTTTTTTTTTGGGTGGGAGGCAAGGGCAAGATTATTGGCGAACTGGCAAAATATGAACGTTACAAATTCAGTAACGAGAGATATCTGAAATGGCAAGGAGGGAAATGTTACACTAAAAGAGAATCAAAAGAGCTGGAACACATTTGCTCCCCACTGAAACCAATCACAATTGCACAAAAAATCCCCAAACTCCAAATTCACATCCCAGGAAGAAAGCAAAAATTGGTTTGGTACCCTTTGTTTTTAAATGGTGCAGTTGAGGACAAACTGCCCATAAGCTAAAGTCAATCGCTTGCCAGCTCTGCAGATTTCACCAGTGGAGTTTAGCACCTTTCATATTCTCCCCAACTAATATCAATGGGTTCTTAATGGGCTTCCTTTAGACTGAACCTCACCTTGAGTCTGTGGCTCTCTATCTGCCGCAGGGCCACAACTGCTTTCGATGGTGATTCGAAGGTTAATTTTCCTTCATCAGGGCTAGAACCCCCACCCTTTTTTTAAACACTGGACTCCAGAAATTTGATCAAACTCTTGTGGTCCAGTTCTATGAGATGGGAGATAAAATGTATGGGCTATATGCAACTAAACTGGACTCAAGAATAGACTCCCTGTAATTAACTGAGTCATGTCCATTCATTCCAAAGGATCGCAAATGTTGGAAACAGCCCCAGATTTCAGTTCAAACGCTGCTAGAACTTGCCTGCCCAGAAAGAACTTTCTTGTTGGTACTCCAGTGCCTTTTGAAAACTTAGTTGTTAGAGCAGCTGTTCCAATACATTTGATTCGTTGGGTTCTGGGTTTTATCTGCTGTTCTGCCTTGCTTTTAGATTTCTTCCGTTTCTTTTCTTTCTTTAACGTTACCCGCGATTGTTTTCCATCATTCCGAGATGGGAAGCAGAGCTGCTCTATCCTCTGAGATCAGTGATGTTGGGTTCTCCTCTCCAGCCGGTTGTTAGAAGTGTGAGTAAAGCCACTTAAACAACGCAGGCGGTATCCAGAGCGAAATGAAATCCTGATAATGCTTTCCGGAGGAAAACTGCATAATTTGAGGAGAAACAAAAGAAGTTTCGTTTTTCTGACTTCAGGCCTTGTACACAGCAGAGAGACATTCAACTAAACATACAGAGGTAGGGTTCCCTCAGAACTACACAGCCAATCAGAGCATGTGCCACTTACTAGAGATCGTGCCATGCTGCCTGCTTGCTATGCACCCCCTCTTCGCTAGCTGACTTGTCTATGACAAAATTAACCCTTAGGTTACAAACTGAATGGTCCCTGCTGCGATATTTCCAATAAGAAGAAATTCGTAACTAAGAACTAGTCCCGGTTTGCTTTTTCCCTGTTCTTCTTCCCTTCCCCTTTTATGCAATGTCTTTTAAAGATCACAAGCTGGGGGGCGGGGGCTGTCGTATTACTGATCTTTGTAAATCAACCTTGGGGCCTTTTTTTGGGCAAAGAACAGAGTTAAAAACGCTTCAAATAACGAGTGCTTGGATTTTATACGGCCAGTCGCGTCTTTGGATGGAAAGGTAGGGTACAAATTAGCTTTTAAAAATTATTATTCATTATGGTTTACTCTGTAGAGGAGACGCAGCTTCTCTATAAGCCAAGATTCAAACAAACCACAGTTAAGATTAACCATTGTTCGGATGACATGGGGCAGCCTGAGGTTTCTCCGAACGTCAAAACACCTCCCCCCAACCTCTAGACGTTTTGGAGTACCATTCCCATCAGCCGCGGTAGTTGGGACAGATGGGAGTCCTACTCCCAACCATCTGGAGGGCACCAGGTTGGGGAAGATTGCACTAAATTACAGTTTAGCGTTATGTCCACAGTGGGCTAGGTTGGCAAAGATGCTTATCACGCAGCAGGGATTCTGCCATTCGAGAAAGCCCCACACCCAAGTAAGAGTTTCTCTAGTGGCATCATAGATATGTATAGTTGGAAAGGGTCATCCAGCCCACACCCCATGCGATGGAGGAATCACAGCGTTCATCTTAAGATCGCAGATTTAAGGTGCTGGTTTTGACCTTTAAAGCCCTTCAGGGACCCTCGTACCTACGGCACCGCCTCTCCCGGTATGCCCCACAGAGGACCTTAAGGTCCATAAATAGCAACACCCTAGTGGTCCCGGGCCCTAAGGAAGTTAGACTGGCTTCAACCAGAGCCAGGGCCTTTTCAACACTGGCTCCGGCTGTTATGTAGTGTAGTTTCACCCTGGGCCAACAGGGGGATACTGTATATAGTTTTCACTCAGGTCTGTAGATAGTTTTCACTCAGGTCCGCGGCAGTTATTTTAGGCGGGAACTCTGGGCTGTTGTGGTTACAATGTTGACAGCCGGCTGCCTATAAATACAGGCCGGCTGAGCTGTTCGCAGTTAGTTCTATTCCAGCTTACCATAATAAAGAGCTACTTGAAGAAATCGTGGTGCCGGCTGCTATGTCAACCCACCACCTAACACTGGCGACGAGGATGGGATTGATGGACATCAGAGCACAGCCAGATGCGGCCAGCCTCTGAACTGAGCTGAATCACTGAGCTGAATCACAGAGCGAAATCACTGAGCGAAATCACTGGGCAGAACCAATTCAGAGCTGACTGTTCTGGCTAGAGCACTGTGTTCCATCCATCGCCCTTCACGCCGGCATCGGAATCATGGCTTCACTTGTGCCTCTACCGCCGTTTGCGCCAGCCTCTGAATCATGGGACTCCTACCTCGCTCGGTTCGACTGCTACCTCCAAGCCAACGAGCTGACAGAAGTATCACAGGAGCGGAAGCGGGGCCTATTCCTCAGCCTCTGTGGGCCTGAGGTGTTTGAGACGGCCCGAGCGTTGGTTGCGCCTGAAGCAGTCCAGGCAACACCATGGGACACGATCCAAGAGAAGCTCCGCAACCACTACGCACCAAAGCCGTCCAAGATTGCTGCCCGCCATGCGTTCTACCACCGGAACCAGGCAGAGGGGGAGTCAATCAACAACTACACCACCGCCCTGCGACAGGCTGCAATGCACTGTGAGTTCCGAGACTTAGACGATGCCCTGATGGATCGAATCGTCTGCGGGGTCCGGGACATCCATCTGCAACGGCGCCTCCTAGCCAAGCCAGACCTCACGCTACAGAAAGCCATTGAGGAGGCTGTGGCCTCAGAAGCTGCTGAACGCTCCGCCCAGGAGATCCGCAAGTCCAGCAGCCCGCGTCTTGCTAGGGAGCCAGTTCCGGTGCATCATGAAAAGGCCAGCAGTGAGGAGGCATCCTCCAGTGAAGACGATGATGTGCACCAGACAAAGCGGGAGCGCAGGAAGTTCCAACAGAAGTCCAAGGGCCAACCGGAATGTGCTGGCTGCGGAGGCAACCATTCCCGTGCCAAGTGTCGATTCAGAGACGCCATCTGTAGGAAGTGTTCCAGAAGGGGCCACATCGCTAAGGTCTGCCGATCGGCTCCGTCTGACACCCCCCCTTCATCGATTCGCAAGTCCAAGTCTTCACTCCAGTCTGCCAAGGAAAGTTGTTTCGCTCTCACCAACTGCCGCTGCCCGTCTGGAACCACGATTGGCCAAACCGACTCGCCTACGCGACGCAAGCTGAATGTCACGGTGCTCATTGAAGGAGCTCCATGTGACATGGAGATCGACACCGGGTCTGCCCTGTCCATCGTGTCATGGAGCACCATCAAAAGACTGGTACCCAGAGTGTCTAAAAGGCAACTCGACTCTCACCGCGTACACCTGAGAGACTACCAGGGAAACGACATTCCCGTGGTAGGCGTTGGCCGGTTCCGGATCGCCTTCAAGGATTTTTCGGGCCTGCTCCGGTTGGTGGTGGTCGAAGGTCAGCGGCCAAGCCTCCTAGGGCTAGACTGGTTTGATGCCCTCGGCCTGGAAGTCACCGGCATCAACTGCATCTCTAACGCAGAGACTGAGGGTCTGGTCAAAGACTTTGCCGAGGTTTTTGACGGCACCTTGGGCCAATATACAGGTACGCCCATCTCCTTTAGCCTTGATCCACAAGTCGCCCCCATCAAGCTAAAGCCACGCCGGGTTCCCTTTGCTCTCAAGGCTAAGGTGGATGAACAACTGGACAAACTGATCGCCCAAGGAGTTTTGGAGCCGGTTGACCACGCAAAGTGGGAAACCCCCATCGTCACGCCTGTCAAGCCAGATGGGTCGGTGAGAATCTGCGCTGACTACAAGTGCACGATCAACAAGGCACTTCAGCAGCACGCTTATCCGGTTCCTGTTGTCCAACACCTGCTGCATTCCCTGGGTGAGGGTAAGGTCTTCGCTAAGCTGGACCTTGCCCAAGCCTATCAACAACTGCCAGTCGATGATGCCACTGCTGAAGCCCAGACGATCGTCACCCACCGGGGGGCTTTCCGTTGCCGCCGGTTGCAGTTCGGGGTGAGTGTGGCTCCTGGCATCTTCCAAAGCCTTATGGAGCGTCTCCTGCAAGGGCTTCCGGGCGTGGTACCATATTTTGATGACGTCTTGGTGTCTGCAGACTCACACCAGCAGCTGTTCGAGCGCCTCCGTGCCGTGCTGACCAGGTTCCAGGAGGCCGGGCTCAAGGTAAAGAGGGAGAAGTGCCAGATCGCCGTTCCACAGGTAGAGTTCCTGGGCTATCTTATCGATGCCTCCGGTCTTCATCCAACCACATCCAAGATCCGCGCTATCCAGCAGGCCCCCACCCCAAAGAACAAAACGGAGTTGCAGGCATTCCTGGGGCTGCTGAACTTTTATAACATGTTCCTGCCCCACAAAGCCACAGTGGCTGAGCCTCTTCACCGACTCCTTAGCACTAAGACGCCTTGGGCCTGGGGTCATCGGGAGACGGCGGCCTTCAACGCGGTCAAGGCTCTCCTTTCTTCAGACAGTGTGCTGGTACAGTACAGTGAATCCAGGCCGCTGGTCCTTGCCTGCGACGCCTCACCTTTTGGCATCGGTGCTGTCCTTAGTCACCGTTTTCCAGATGGAAGAGAAGCACCGCTCGCCTACTTTTCCAGGACACTATCTCCGACGGAACGGAATTACAGCCAGCTCGACAAGGAGGCATTGGCACTTGTGGCTGGAGTGAAGAGGTTCCATGAATACCTCTATGGCAGGACTTTTGACCTCATCACTGACCACAAGCCACTCCTGGGCCTCCTCGCCGGTGATCGTCCAACTCCACCGGTCCTCTCACCACGCATGCTGCGATGGACTGTTTTCCTGGCTGCCTACCACTACCGGCTCATCCATCGCCCAGGGAAATCGATGGGCCATGCCGACGCCCTCAGCCGTTGCCCTCTTCCAGCATTTGTGGAAGACCCGGCTCCAGCTTCATCGCTCCTTCTGATTGAGGCTCTTCCGGCAGCGCCTGTATCGGCTGCCACTGTGGCCTCCGCATCTGCCCAGGATCGCACCATCAGCCGGGTGCTCAACTGGGTGTGGAGGGGGTGGCCACAAGGGCCTTTTGCATCGGAGTTCCAGCCCTTCGCAACCAGACAACATGAACTCTCAGCTCATCGTGGCTGCCTGCTGTGGGGAGACCGCATCGTGATTCCCCAGGGACTCCGTCAGCGCGTCCTGGAGGCTCTGCACGTTGGCCACCCGGGAATTGTCAAAATGAAGGCGTTGGCTCGGTGTTACGTCTGGTGGCCTAATATGGACGATGCCATCACTGCCTGGGTGTCCGCCTGTCAAGCGTGCCAGGAGTCGAGGCCTGCACCACCGGCAGCTAAGGGACACACCTGGGAGACGCCAAAGACACCCTGGTCGAGGGTGCACATCGATCTGGCTGGCCCCTTTCACGGCCGGACCTTTATGGTAGTGGTGGACGCCTATTCCAAATGGCTGGAGGTCGCCCTGATGCCCTCCACCACTACCGAAGCTGTCATCCGGGTGCTGCGAGGCCTGTTTGCAACGCATGGGTGTCCTGATGTCCTTGTCTCTGACAACGGACCGCAGTTCACGTCAGGCACGTTTGAGCGGTATCTTTTGGGACTGGGCATCCGCCATGCCCTAACGGCACCTTTTCATCCATCCAGCAACGGGCAAGCGGAAAGAATGGTGCGCTCGACAAAAGAGGCACTGGCGCGCCTGGACCGGGGAGACTGGCATGAGCGGGTCGCCGAATACTTGTTCGTGCAACACATCACCCCTCATGCGGCCACAGGGAGGAGTCCTGCTGAACTGCTTATGGGCCGCCGCCTCAGGTCACCGCTCGACCGGCTACACCCAGACTTTGCCGTGGCTGAACCCCCAGGCTGTGCCAACGCACCACGGTCATTTGTCCCAGGAAACCAGGTCTTTGCCCGGAACTATGTGGGGGACATCCCTTGGGTGCCAGCCACAGTAGTGGGAGTCACTGGACCTCGCTCGTACCAGGTGGCACTCGAAGACGGACGCTTGTGGCGACGGCACATAGACCAGCTTAGGCGCAGGGTTGGGGACTTGGACACTACCGAGGTGCCCCCAACTGCGCTTGCGGCTCCAGAAGAGACACGTACAGATGGCGAGGCCCCACCTACACCTCCCTCACAAACTGCCAGCGTGGAGCCGAACCAAGCCGTTTCAGAACAGACTCAGACCACTCCACTTGCGGAGGCTCCACCCACAGCAGCGGATCCAGGGGAGTTGGTTCCAACGCCACCTAGGGTCGCACCACAGCCTCAGCGAGAACTGTGTGGCCCTCCGGACTTGGCTACCAGTCCCCGGCGGTCTGGCAGAGTTTCCAAGCGCCCAACTTATTTAAAGGACTATGTTGTTGGACAGGTATCACTGTTGGTCTAAGTATGGGAAATGTAACCGATATGCTTTTGTGCTTAATTGAACCATTACGCGTAGTGCTGTATATAAGGAAACCATTACGATTGTAACTAACGCCTTATCTCGGTGGGGAGGGGTGTTATGTAGTGTAGTTTCACCCTGGGCCAACAGGGGGATACTGTATATAGTTTTCACTCAGGTCTGTAGATAGTTTTCACTCAGGTCCGCGGCAGTTATTTTAGGCGGGAACTCTGGGCTGTTGTGGTTACAATGTTGACAGCCGGCTGCCTATAAATACAGGCCGGCTGAGCTGTTCGCAGTTAGTTCTATTCCAGCTTACCATAATAAAGAGCTACTTGAAGAAATCGTGGTGCCGGCTGCTATGTCAACCCACCACCTAACACCGGCCTGATGGAACGCTCTGTCTCATGAGACCAGGGCCCTGCAGGATCTTATTTCTTTCTGCAGGGCCTGTAAGACAGAGTTGTTCCGCCTGGCCTTTGGCTTGGAATCAGCTTGATCCCCTTCCCCTCTTTCCTTTTCCCTTCTGTGATGGAACTCCTATTTGGCGACTTCCTGGAATTTTTCCTGGCCCACGTGGGACCAGTCTGGATAGTTGGCCTTGGTGAAGATTTGACGTTTTCACCCCCCAAAAGTTTTTGGTTTGAGTTTCTACTGAAATGAGGCTGCATTTTAATGTCGTATTTTAATCTTGTTTTTAAGTTGTATTTTAATCAATTGTTTTTATACCTGGTGTTAGCCGCCCTGAGCCCAGTCTTGGCTGGGGAGGGCAGGGTATAAATAAAAATTATTATTATTATTATTATTATTATTATTATTATTATTATGCAGGGCACCTCTATCCTAAGCAGCCCTTTCCACAGATACTACTTAACATTTCTGTGTGGTCCAGAGCCAAGGAAATTCAGCCAGGATACACCATGCTGGTGTATCCAGGACATGGGTTCAAGTTTACCCCTCCTTAAACACCAAATCCCACAAAATCACCAGGAGCCGCAAGCAACCCGAGGCATTAGATCCATTACCAATGTTAGGCCCCCAAAAGGGGGGGGGGGTCTATTTTTGCATCCTAGCAGCACAAAAAACACCATTTTTATTACTTAAACAAGGCAGGATGGCACAATATGGAGAGTCTCACAGTATGAAAAATTGTTCTTCTTGCGCCATTCCGACTTCCCCTATTTATCCCCGAGTCGCATTGTAATAAATCTCTCGCAGCGGAGATGGATGCCCGAGTCGTTTTATTTTTCACACTGATGCTGCTTTAAGTATTGCGACGATACGTGCTTTCATATAAAAAGCAGGGGTCGCACCGTAGACACATCTGGGATTTTTGAGCAAGGGCTGCGGGCACCCACCCCGGTGGGTCTCTTTTCTTCTCCGGATTGAACTGTATTACGCACTTCGCTTTCCCAAGGGATCTGGGTAAGAGAGTTAACCAGAGCCTCGAAAAGCACAGAGAGATGTAATAGGAAGTGGAGGAGGAGTGTCACTTTCCCAACTTCCTCCTTCAGGTCAAGGTGGGAGGAAAGTAACCATTCCCAGCACCTGATGCCCAAGGAGACAGTGAGGGGCTTGGCTCAGAGGTTTCATTGGCACCAGGCTAAGATTTCAAGGGTGCCACGTTGGCAACCCATGATTATAGGTAAAGGTAAAGGGACCCCTGACCATTAGGTCCAGTCGTGACCGACTCTGGGGTTGCGGCGCTCATCTTGCTTTATTGGCCGAGGGAGCCGGCGTACAGCTTCCGGGTCATGTGGCCAGCATGACTAAGCCGCTTCTGGCGAACCATAGCAGCGCACAGAAACACCGTTTACCTTCCCACCAGAGCGGTACCTATTTATCTACTTGCTCTTTGACGTGCTTTCGAACTGCTAGGTTGGCAGGAGCAGGGACCGAGCAACGGGAGCTCACCCCGTCGTGGGGATTCAAACCACCGACCTTCTGAACGGCAAGCCCTAGGCTCTGTGGTTTAACCCACAGTGCCACCTGCGTCCCTACCCATGATTATACCATGGTTTTAAATAAATTAATAATAATAATAAATATATTATTTATACCCTGCCCATCTGGCTGGGTTTCCCCAGCCACTCTGGGTTGCTCCCAATTGAATATTAAAAACATGATATAGCATAAAACATTAAAACTTCCCTAAACAGGGCTGCCTTCAGATGTCTTTTAAAAGTAGGATAGTTGCTTATTTCCTTGACATCTGATGGGAGGGCGTTCCACAGGGCGGGCGCCACCACCGAGAAGGCCCTCTGCCTGGTTCCCTGTAACCTCACTTCTCATAGGGAGGGAACTGCCAGAAGACCCTCAGAACTGGACCTCAGGATCCGGACTGAACGATGAGGGTGGAGACGCTCCTTCAGGTACAGTATACTGGGCCGAGGCCGTTTAGGGCTTTAAAGATCGACACCAACACTTTGAATTGTGCTCGGATACGTAATATAAAATGTAATACAATATAAAAACGAAATATGAAAGCCTCCTGGCATGTTCTCTACGTTGCCCATTGTTATTCAATGTCTTTATAAGCGACTTGGATGAAGGAATTGAGGGGATGCTCACATCAAATTTGCAGAGGCACCAAACTGGGGAGGGGTAGCTAATGCCGCAGAAGATAGACTCAGGAGATTGGAGAACTGGGCCCAAACTAACAGAAATTTCAATAGGGACACATGTAAGGTTATGCACTTGGGCAGGGCGAACCCGCTGCATAAATATAAGATGGGGGACACCTGGCTGGCCAATAGTGCATGTGCAAAGGATCTAGGGGTCTTACGAGCCAACAGTGTGATGCTGCAGCAAAACAGCAAATGCTATTCTAGGCTGCATCAACAGAAGTATAGAAGGGAAGTCATGGCACCATTTTATTTTATTCTGTCTTGTTCAGACTGGGAGTACTGTGTCCAGTTCTGGGCGGCACAATTTAAGGAGGATATTGACAAGCTGGAATAATGTGCAGAGGAGGGCGACTGAGATGATCAAAGGCCTGCAAACCGAGCCTGATGAGGAATGGTTGAGGGAACTGCATAGGTTTAGCCTGGTAAAGAGAAGACTGAGAGGAGATAAGATAGCCATCTTCAAATATCTCAGGGGCTATCACATGGAGGACGGAACAAGCTTGTTTTCTCCTGCTCTGGATGGTAAGACATGAACCAACGCCTTCAAGTTACAAGAAAGGAGATTCTGACTTCAGGAAGAACTTTATGGCAGTGGAGCAGTCTCCCTCGGAAGACTGTGGACTCTCCTTCCTTGGAGGTTTTTAAGCAGAGATTGGATGCTCATGGATGCAGTTGCGATTCCTGCATTTCAGGGGATTAGGTGATCCTCAGGGTCCTCTTACAACACTACAAAATTCTATCAAACCATGCCAAGCCAAACCCCCTACTAGCCTTGCCCCACTGGAATATGAACTCTGTGCCCTTCTTGCCAAGATGGAGAACGGAGGCACACGTTGAATTTGTGTGAAAACCCACTTCCCATACAAAGGGGGGGAAATGGCATTTGTTGCTCCACCCCCTTTCACCTCTGGCCCCACCCACCAAATATTCCCCCATTTCTGTCCTATAGAATAGCAACCATTGCAGAATCAAACTGCAAAATAAAACGGCCGGCCAATTTACCTAATTTCCGTATCTTCCATAGGCCCCATCATTCCGAATTTTGCGTTTTTAAGTTCAAGCTCAGAGGACGACCCAGTGCAAGCACACCGAGTGATATATCTGATCTTCCCCTAACACGGCTGCGGACAAGCCGAGAGGGCTCATCATGGCCAATTGCCCAGAGACAAGTTAAATGTGGCTGCTGAGCTAAGAGCCATGGCCTTTGGGGCAGGCTTACGGTGCTATTAACTTACCACTGCGGGCATGTCATGGCAGCCGAGCGACGGGAACAAAGCAGACCGAGCCCGGAGAGAAAATAAACCAATAATTCTTTACTGAGTTAAACAGGGGGAAGAGAAGTAAACACAAGAGGATTGTCTTTCTGCAAAGAGGACACCTGCAAAACTGTTTTTCCCCCTCTGACTTTTAGGGACGCGGTCGCTTCCCCAGGCCCCTCGCTGCTCCTGGACTCCATCTTGGTTTCCCAGAACACCCTCCGCCATTGCAGAATATCGCATGGGGCTTCCTAAGATAACCAAAATGGCAGCTGGCATCAGCGAGGGGCTGAGGGGAGGAAGCAGAGTCTCTCTCTCACACACACACTCAGACCTTTAAGTTTTGCCACTCCAAATAGACTGTTCCTCGTAGGAACAGACCCCCACGAGAGGTGGTGGACTCTCTTTTGCTGGAGGTTTTTAAGCAGAGGTTGGGTGGCCATCTGCCAGGGTTGCTTTAGCCAAGATCCCTGAATTGCCGGGGGTTGGACTAGATGACCCTGGGCCCCTTCCAGCTCGAAGATTCTCTTTTTTGTAGTGTGCAAACTATGGCATTAAAGGGATGGCTGAGGCCGTTGTCCCAAGGAAGGTGTTTTCTCCCAGACTTGCGATTCTCAAAAACCAGGAGGCAAGAGACATGCAGCCTCCAAAGGAGGAGGCTGTACACGGTCTTATTCTCTGAGTCATGGGTAGGCAAACTAAGGCCCGGGGGCCGGATCCGGCCCAATCGCCTTCTAAATCCGGCCCGCAAACAGTACAGGAATGAGTGTGTTTTTACATGAGTAGAATGTGTCCTTTTATTTAAAATGCATCTCTGGGTTATTTGTGGGGCATAGGAATTCGTTCATTTCCCACCCAAAAATATATATTCCGGCCCCCCACAAGGTCTGAGGGACAGTGGACCGGCCCCCTGCTGAAAAAGTTTGCTGACCCCTGCTCTGAGCCAACGAGTCCACGATCTGCAGATTCCCCCATGCATGGACCAGACAGAGAAACGCCAAGTTCAAATCTCGCCTCTGTCACGGAGCTCAGCCCGGCCTGGTCACAATCTCCTCAGCCTAGTCTACACCGCAGGGTTGTTGTGAGGATAACGGGGGTTTGCGGATGGGGGGAAACGGCGCTTGACGTGCCGCGAGCCCCATGGGGAGGAAGGGCGGAATAAAAACGTCTTTGCAGCACGACTCGACGCACGTCAACTCGGAAGTAAAGCCCGCTGAATATGACTGCCAGGGCGGGTAAAATGCAAAAAGTGTTTTTAGCAAGTGCAATTGCTTTATAGACGTTGCATTGCAAGAGGTGTTTTCTAGGAAGAGACTCCTGGAATTTATTATTATTAATACGGGATTGCAGCCTTAAATAAAAAGGCAGAAACGAAGAGCAATTCCACAGAAGTCAAAAAGCAGTAAGGAGCAATCAGAGGGTGGAGGGGCAAAAACTGGGATATTGCGGGTGGGGGGGGGGGAAACCCAGCGACCCAGATGTATTTTATTTCAAATGGAAAACCCTTATGTGTTTAATGATATCATGCATGGCCTCACACTGGCCCTGTGGATAAATTATAAAATGACTTTGTCATGCGGGCTTTTCATTGCATGCCCCCCCCCCGCGCTTTCCCAATGCTTTTGCACTTGGGGAATTTAACGTACAGACGCGGGATTGGGCTTGCGAGGGGCAGGGTGGGGGAGAAGGGAAGGGGGCAGGAAAAAAAACTGCAACGCACGAGAATTTATGAAGAAAAAGAGAGGGAGCGAAGAGGGAAAACCGGGGAGGGGAGGGGAAAAATAACAACGGACGGACAGCAGGAAGAAGGCAGAAAGACAGAGAGCGATGAGGCTGGGGAGGGGGATGCAGCGAGAAAGAAACTGCAGCAATACATGGCACCAAATTAATTTGAGGACGGGAGCCGGAGGATGCGTGGATGGAATGAAAATGAGGCGGGTTGGGGGGGGGCAAAGAGGAAAGGAGTTGGGATACTGGGGGGGGAGGTCCCTGCAGCACCACCTGGAGGAAAAACCAGTAAGTGCACTGGGATTACAGAAATGGTGGCAGTGGGTTGAGGGCAGGGAGCGATCTCCCAGCAAAAAAGCAGTTTATTCAAAGGTGGTTCTCTCTCTCTCTCTCGAGTATAAAAAGGCCTCAGGTGGACCAGGCCACAAAGCGGGGCCTCCTCACATATTTAGTATTTTATCTTATTGCATTCACAGCCCCACCTTATTCCTCTGAGGGGCTGGCTGCCCGTTTAATGCCAACGACCACCTTGTGAGGGAGGTTAGGCTGAGAGAGAAAGAGACAGCAACTGGCCAAGGAGCTTCATGGGGCGAGTGGGGATTCGAACCTTGATCTCCCCAGTCCTATTCCAACGCTTTCACAGCCGCATTTCCCCTTGAGGTCTACCAATGCACCCCTTGTGACTACAGCCTGACCCCCCCAAAAAACCTCTCCCTGCTTTATCCCAATATTTCATCCTTAAGTTTCAGTTCTGCCCCAAAAACCTGCTCATTTTCCCCTTCGCACCCGACCCCCGTCACCAATATTCAAACCACAAAAGGCCCCCCTTTATCCAGTCGTAGTCACGCCTGCGAGCCATCCCCCCACTCTCTTGCTCTTAAAACCCCACTCCCCCCCCCCCACATTCACGCCTCTCCTCGCCCCCTACCCCCATCATAATCCCCTCCCGATAAAAACCGTGCTAATGAATTAATCTATTTCTCCTTTGCACTCTGGTAAAGGTCGTGGCGGCTGATGCTGACTCAGGAAACCCATGCCTGGGGGGTGGGGTAGGATTCGAGATATTGTGGGTTTTGGCGGGGGGGGGGGCGCAGGAGAAAATGGCCTCTGAGCTGAGGAGGGAAATTATGCATGTAGGGGAGACAGAACAATTAAGATGCCCTTGCAATTCAACCCCCCAACCCCTTGCAAAGAGCCCTGGCTCCTCAATCCTGTGGAAATCCCTCTCTAAGCTCGCTGGAAAGCCAGCCCTCCCTTCTTCTGTCTCCAGCAGCGCCCCCCCCCCCAATTCCTCGAGTGTGTCAGGCGATTGATTTCCTCCCTGTGTTTATCGGATTCCACTTAGCCCGATCAGGGTTTAAAGCAGCGGAGGATTCCCCTTCCCGCTCCGGCCCCCCAAAACCAGGTCGATGGCATTGATTCTGCCAGTAGCTCTAAACCAGACAAGCAGGGTGGAGGGGGGAGAGAGAGAGAAAGAGACGCGGGGATTCCCGAATTAAAAAGAGGTTTCCTTGCTCAAGGAGAGGGAAAAAAGAAAAAGAGATAAAAAAAGAAAGGAGTTGCGAATTTACACGCCTCTTTTGACAGGGAGCAGAGAGAGAGGGGAGGAAGGCACACATTTTGTTGGGGGGGTGCATGGGGATCAACATAGGGAGCAGGTGTTAGGAGGGATCGAGTGGTTATGGACCCGAGTGAAAAATATATTATTTAACTGTGTTGATTTCCATTCCAAATCAATGGTGTCCCCCATGGGTATCTGGGGGTCAGGGAGACCATCCCCCCCTCCAGGTTCCTAGTCTTCATTTTCAAAGGGAAAAAACAGACCAAGTTTCTAGAATATGAGCAGAAACAAAAACACTATTCTTATTTATTGCATCTATACCCCACCTAGGGACGCGGGTGGCGCTGTGGGTTAAACCACAGAGCCTAGGACTTGCCGATCAGAAGGTCGGCGGTTCGAATCCCAGCGACGGGGTGAGCTCCCGTTGCTCGGTCCCTGCCCACCTAGCAGAAAGCACGTCAAAGTGCAAGTAGATAAATAGGTACCACTCCGGCGCGAAGGTAAACGGCGTTTCCGTGCGCTGCTCTGGTTCACCAGAAGCGGCTTAGTCATGCTGGCCACATGACCCGGAAGCTGTACGCCGGCTCCCTTGGCCAGTAAAGCGAGATGAGCACTGCAACCCCAGAGTCATCCGTGACTGGACCTAAGGGTCAGGGGTCCCTTTACCTTTACTATACCCCACCTATTTTTCTCCAAGGAGTATACATCGTTCTTTCCCCCCTCATTTAATCCCAACTACCCTGTGAGGTAGGGCTGGGCTGAGAGGCAGTGACTGGCCCCAAGGCCCACCCAGTGAAGCTTCATGGCTGAACCTTGGCTCTCCCAAGACCCTAGTGGTGTGACACGTCAACCAATGCGCCATACTGCCTCCCTGCTTCTTCTTCTGTTTTGTGCGAGACAAACCAGCTTTCCCAGCTTTCTTTCTGATCCTTCTGCCCCATGAAAATCTCCTGCAGTTGGGTCTCTTCCACCCTCCCTTCACAAGATGGAAAGAAAAACACGACATATCTTTTTTGTTTGACAGGGAAAAGAGAAACGAGCACTTGAGCTTTATTGTTACCAAATCTAACGGATGTGAAAAATCCCGAGATATTGGGGGTTGCAGAGATCGGTCCCAAGTACTGTGAGGGGGTTATCGCCTCTTGCGGAAACCTGGGGTGGGGTAGAACGAGAAAGAGAAAGAGAGAGAAAAAAAGAGTGAGTTAGTATAGAGGAGAGGACAGGACGTGTACATGGGTTATCTCATGCAGCTAAGACCTCTGTGAGGAACTGGCATCAAGAAGGGGGACATGGGGTGAGGGGGAAGGTTCAGGTGCTACAAAACAGCTTCCGCCAAAGTTTTTTTTTTGTACCATCCAGGTACAAATTTTACCAACCTGCTTTTCATCCGGCCACATCAAGCAGCGTGCGTTTAAAGCAGTACCCCCAGCACTTTATAAACAGTTACGGCTTCCCCCAGAGACTCCTGGGAATTGTAGTTTAAGGGCGCTGAGGGTTGCTGGGAAACCCCTACTTCCCCCTGCTCCACAGAACTACAGTTCCCAGAGTTCCCTGGAAAGAGGGACCGAATGTTAAAGCACACTGGGAACTGTAGTTCCGGGAAAGGTATAATTCTCAGCACGCTTGACGAACAACATTTCCCAGGAATCCTTCAAGGAAATTCCTGGCTGCCCAAGAGTGGTATCATAGAGCTTTAAGTGTAGGGTTTGACAGGGCCTCTGTGCGGACGAGGGTGTGCTTCGCCTCGCCAAGAAAACCAGAATCTTTCAATGGCACTTACCTCTTTTCTGCTTTCCTCGTTTCATGCCGACCTTTTTCTTCTTTTTCCTCTGGGGGCCCAAATCCTGAAAGGCAGGAATGCAAGGAAAGAAAACATGAAAACCTTACACGGAACTGCAGGCTGTCATCAAACGGCATTTTAAATCGCATCTTCTGAGGCGCAGCCAGAGATTGTTGAATTGGCTGTTAGCTGCTTAAGCAGACCGTCAAGCGACCCTTAGCTTTGTGGCTCACCTACACAAAGCAGGCCTAGCCAAATGTCATTTGAAAAGTGAATGGCGGGAACATTTTATGGCGCCATCTCTCCGGCAACCAAACGGGACAGGACACTGGTTCCATCTCCGGGACGCAAAGCAGCATGATACTGCTTTGTTATTTACAACTAATCCAGAATGCGGATGCTAGACTGGTAACTGGGAGTAGCCGCCGAGACCACATAACACTGGTCCTGAAAGACCTACATTGGCTCCCAGTACGTTTCTAAGGACAATTCAAAGTGTTGGTGCTGACCTTGAAACCCCTAAACATCCTTGGCCCTGAGTGTCTCCACCCCCATCGTTCAGTCCAGACACTGAGGTCCAGCTCTGAGGACCTTCTGGCAGTTCCCTCCCTGCGAGAAGCAAAGTTACAGGGAACCAGGCAGAGGGCCTTCTTGGTGGTGACACCAGCCCTGTGGAACACCCTCCCATCAGATGTAAGGAAATAAACAACTACCTGACTTTTAGAAGACATCTGAAGGCAGCCCCGTTTAGAGAAGTTTTTAGTGTTTGATGTTTTATCATATATATATATTTTTTAATAAATTTTATTTTATAACACCATACAAACAAAGAAGACAAACACAACACATTCACACCAAAAAAAACTAAATAAAGAAATATATATATATATATATATATATATATATATATATACACACACTCCTGACATAAGACAACAACAAATTAACTACATTAACTACATAACACACAACACTGACTGACTTCCCTTCATCTCGGTTTCGGAATGTGTTATAAAAATTTTCTATCTGCAGTTTCTTTTCCTCAAAAAAAAATTCTTTAATATCTTGCTGGAAGCTGCCCAGAGTGGCTGGGGTTTAAATATTATTACTAATGATGATGATGATGATGCTGTTAGGAGGCCCCCATTCGCCTCTCCAAGCTACAATTCCCAGAGTTCCCACAGTCGGGAACGCACTAGAAATTTCCCTATGCAAACACTCGCATCACGAACAATTTCTAGCGAACGCACTGAGTTCAGAAAGCGGAACTTGCATGAATACCTTCCAAATTTCTACTTCCTGCGATTCAGGCAAGAGCCGCCCACCCACCCACGGCTCACCTCTCCCGATGGGGCTGCTGCCCCGGTCAACGCGGTGATGTCCCCGAAGTGTGTGAGGGAGCTGAGCTGCGAGCCCAGGTCCCCCACTCGTCGACGGCGCGCCTTCTCCTTCCGGGTCACGTTGAGACGGACCATCATGCTCTCCTCGTAGTTCGTCCTGCAGAATGAAGCCATGGGGAAGGCAGGGAGAATTGTTACTGAAACTCAAGGCGACCGGCTTTAGCAGGTACGCTGCCTCTGAATGTGGCTGCTCCACCAGCCGCTGTGGACCAATAGAAAGATCTCTTATGGACACACACACACACCGCTCACTTGAACATGGAGATCATCTTCCTGGCCGGAAGAGCAGCTCAGAGGCAGGACTAGTTGCCGTGGGTAGCACAAGCCTCTCCCCTGATAAGAGATATCCAGAGACCCTCTGAGGGGGCACTTCTGGCACTTCCCAGAACCCCTGAGGTCCGGTCGGCCTTCACTAGGGATTGCCCTTTAGTGCCCTTTGGAACTCCCTGCCACTAGGGGGTTTGGCAGGAATCAACCCTGCCTACTTTCAGATGTCTTCTGAAAACTGCTTCAAAATGTGATTTTTTTCTTAAAGCAGCCAGCAGCTACGGAGGCTCAAACTCCAGAATCCCTGCACTCAGCAGGGGCTGGACTAGACTGGCTAACAAGACTTCGAAAGGCAGTCTCTCCAACCTTCCAACAGGGCCTGTGGCTTTTGCAGATCTGGCGTGGAGCCCGGAAGCTCGATCTCCCAGCATGCTCCACCCTCTGTCTGAAAACAGCCCCCAGAATCCCTTGCAACACCCACGCTCTGCTCTGAGAAAACCCACAACCCTCAGACACTGGGGGGGAGGGGAAGAGAACCAGAAGAAGTGCAGAAAATTAGGCGTCATGTGGCGTCTTTTCATACCAGAATCCACGGGCGATGGCCTATGGAATTCACCACCACAAGATGTAGAAGAGTCCAAACCGGCTACAGTGGTACCTTGGTTCTCAAACTTAATCCGTTCCAGAAGTCCATTACAAAACCAAAGCGTTCCAAAACCAAGGCACACTTTCCCATAGAAAGCAATGCAGAATGGATTAATCTGTTCCGGACTTTTAAAAACAACCCCTAAAACAGCAATTCAACATGGATTTTACTATCTAACGAGACCACTGATCCATAAAATGAAAGCAATAAACAATGTACTGCAGTCACACAATCAATCAGTCAGTTGCTGAACTGGGTTCCACACAATCACAAAAACGAAACAAAAAAGAGCCACAGAAGCAAAAACACAAAATAAATAGCAAAAACAGACAGACGTCAGCGTAACACTCAAAATGGAAGTGTGGCACTCAAAACGGAGCACGTTCAGCTTCCGAAAAAAGTTCACAAACCGGAACACTTCCAGGTTTGCAGTGTTTGGGTTCCAAGTTGTTTGAGTACCAAGGCGCTTGAGAACCAAGGGACCACTGTCTTTCCTACCACCGCTGTGCCTCAAAATAAGTTCTTTGGATTCACAAGGGAGAACAAAACACTGCCATTTTCTGGACCACAGTGAGAACAGGCTGCTGGACTAAGACGGGCTTTGGCTTCACCCAGCCCCAGAGCTCTTCCTGGCTTCTCACAGCCCTTCCACTTGCCAAGACACCCTCGACTTCTGCCCCTCTCTTCCCCAGGACTCCCCACCCCTCCAAACTAACCGGTGCTCATCCTCTCGGCTCTGCCGGCTGGCGTGAGCGTAGCGCCCTTCGCGGACCTCTTCCGGGGCATCCGAGTACTGCTCCTTCAGCTCCCGGATGATGGAGCTGCTGAGCGCTCGCTTTTTGGCCTGCTCCAGAAGCTTCTTCTCCCTCTCAGCTTCCGTTTCATCTGAGGCAAAGAGATGCAACAGTCTGACACGGCCTGACGCAGCCAACTACCAGTCACTTCTGGGGTGGGGCAAGGGCAAATTTGCCAGCACCGCGTCCCAGCTCTGGTTAGCAATGCCAGACCAACCTTCCTCTACCGCCACCCAAATTGCATACCATAATGTACAGGAACCAGGCGGGGCGGGACGTATTTCCTGCTCCCTCCTTTGGACGCCCCCTTCCCAGAATTCTTTGCGCCACCAGCGGCTTCTTCATCTTCGCTCTCCTCCGAGTCGTCGAGCTGCAATTAAGAGAAGAAAATCACAAGGATTTTTTTTAGTTATTAAATGCCTTCTGACAGGACCCCAATTGGTTCAAGCCCAGGTGAAGCCCCAAACAGCCACATCGACATTTGTTTGCTGGGATTCTTCCCTTTTTAAAATAAATGTTTGGTTGCTGGGATTCTCGAACACACAAGCCTTGGCCTGGTCTACCCGGACGTTATTTACCGTATTTTTCACTCTATAGGACGCACCGGGCCATAGGAGGGGGAGAACAGGAAAGAAAATTCTCCACCTCTCTGCTCAGCGCCCCTTCAGCGAAGCGGCAGGAGAAACGAAGCCCCTTCCATTTCTCCTCCCGCTTCGCTGAATGGGCGATGCATGTAGAGGGAAAACTGTGCAGCGCCTCTCCAGTGAAGCGAAGCCTGGAGAGCAAGAGGGATTGGTGTGCACCGACCCCTCTCGCTCTCCAGGCTTCAGACGGCTATCCGCAAGCCTTCAGAGCTCAGCGGGAACTCCTGCTTGCGGATAGCAGGAGTTCCCGCTGTGCTCCGGGGGCTTTAGGCGGCTTCAGCGAAAGCAACGCGAAGCCTCCGGAGCGCAGGGGGAGCTCTCCCTCTGCGTTTCGGAGGCTTCACATTGCTATCGCTGAAGCCAAGGAGCCTGCATTTGTTCCATAGGACGCACACACATTTCCCCTTAATTTTTGGAGGGGAAAAAGTGTGTCCTATAGAGTGAAAAATACGGTATATGGTGCATATCTAGCATCTGCTGGGGAGGCACTGTACAGATGTAACAAGGAGGGCAGAATACAATCATTCAATGCCCAGTGTTTCACAATCTAAAAATGATACAAGCCTCTTCATTCTAAGCCGGCATGGCCAATGGCCAGGGATGATGGGAGGCTGCAATTCAAGAACATACAGAACCCAAGGTGGGGAGGGCTGATCGTAAAATACATCAGACCCCCACAAAATGGAGCTTGAAGGAAGTGGGAAACTTCTTCACGGGACAGAGAGTAAGAGAGGGGAAGAGTAACAACAAATACAAGAATTAATGTAGGAACAGGAAAGACCAAACAAATAATGAAGCTTTTAAGTAGTTTCTTAAAAGTGAAGCTCAGTCGGTAGAGCACGGGACTCTTAATTTCAAGGTGGTGGGTTCGAGTCCCACAGTAGGCAAAAGATTCCTACATTGCAGAAGGCTGCAGAAGGCTGGACTACATGAAGCTTGTGGTCCCTCCCAACTCTACAACTATGATTCTATGAATTGAGACGAGGCACACCTAAACCACTTGGGAATCTTGAAGTTTGTCACGTTTTCATAAGGGCTCATTTAAAAGTGATGCAGAAACACACACATCAAAATCAGTAATGATGTAAGAAGAAATTGCATTTTTTTAACAATTCCTTAATTCTAAACTAAGAACAAAAAAACCTGCTAAATTACAGAAAAACCTTACTCAGATGTAAAGTCCCATGGTATACAAAGGCTTCTGGTAAAAGTATTGCGTTTGGTTGACGTCAGAAAATAACGGAGAGGCAAGCTCTCACGCTCGCTGAAAAGGAAACTCCAGAGAAACGGTGCCACCACCAATAAGGCCCCGCCAAACAACAGGCCCTTCTATTTTGTGTAACTAAAATGAGCAAGGACACGCCACTCCAGACCAATCCCAGCCCACCGCTACCTCTGGCAAACCCAGAAGGCCTTGCTCCTGAACCAAAGCCGCCCCCAGCACCCGTTTGTCATACCTTGCTCATCAGGTTGCCAGGATTCGGCTTGAACCGCAGCGGGTCATTTTCGCCTGGAAAGAACACAGTGTCCCGGGATTGCAAATTAGGCTGCACTCTCGGGAAGAGCCCTAGGATTGCCTCCCTCCTCCCCACTCTGAAGCTGTAAACGTCCGCATGTCTCACCCAGGGCCCCTGTGACGGCCGCCTTCACAAGTTTGTCCACCTGGTACTTCAACTTCTGGTCAATGGGACGCATCTTCTCCAAGACCTGCCAAGATGTCAAGGACAGGGAGGTGTCAGCCTGCAGCCTGATCAGAGACAGACCCACAATTCGTCCAGCTCGGCAGCAGGAACAGCGAGTGTCAAATATACAAAGAGTCACCCTTAATCTGGAGGTGCTGGAGACTGAAGCAGAGATGTTCCATGCAGAACAAGGGTCTTAACACTGCGCTGCAGACCCTACAACTCGGCCATGCAGGTGGAAAGACCAACAGGTATCCCGCATGCAGGTAAGATCGAGGCACCATTAGCGAGAGGGAAACTAGACTGGAAGGATGGGAGATTGCCTGCTCTTGATGGGGTTCCGCTCCCTCTGAAGGAATGGGTACGCAGCTTGCGGGTACTTCTGGGTCCACTGCTGTCCCTTGAGGCTCAGGTGGTCAAAGTGCCTTCCATCAGCTTTGGCTGGGGGCCCAGCTGTGCCCGTCCTTTGGGCAAGGATAGACTAACTTCTGCCGTCTATGCTCTGGAAACCTCCAGGCTAAATTACTGCAATGTGTTATACATAGGGCTGCCTCTGTATATGGTTCAGAAATAATAGGTAAAGGGACCCGACCTTTAGGTCCAGTTGCAGACGACTCTGGGGTTGTGGCGCTCATCTCGCTTTATTGGCCGAGGGAGCCGGCGTACAGCTTCCGGGTCATGTGGCCAGCATGACTAAGCCGCTTCTGGCGAACTACAGCATTGCATGGAAACGCCGTTTACCTTCCCACCGGAGCGGTACCTCTTTATCTACTTTGACGTGCTTTCAAACTGCTAGGTTTGCAGGAGCAGGAACCGAGCAACGGGAGCTCACCCCGTCGCAGGGATTCGAACCACCAACCTTCTGATCAGCAAGCCCTAAACTCTGTGGTTTAGACCACACCACCACCCACCTCCCTCTCAGAAATAATAATAATAAAAATAATAATAATAATAATAATAATAATAATAATAATAATAATAATAATTTATTATTTCTACCCTACCCATCCAGCTGGGTTTCCCTAGCCACTCTGGGCAGCTTTCAACAGAACATTAAAAACAGAATAAAACTTCAAACGTTAAAAACTTCCCTAAGCAGGGCTGCCTTCAGATATCACATTCTGATATCTGCGAGATCACATTCATCCGGTACTATACCAGCTGCACTGGCTCCCGGTGGAGTACAGGATCAGGTTTAAGGTGCTGGTTTTAACCTTTAAAGCCCTATACGGCCTAGGACCCTCGTACCTACGGGACCGCCTCTCCCGGTATGCCCCACAGAGGAACCTACGGTCTGCAAATAAAAACATCCTGAAGGTCCCAGGCCTCAGAGAGGTTAGGCTGGCCTCAACTAGAGCCAGGGCTTTCTCGGCTGCGGCTCCGATCTGGTGGAACGCTCTGTCACAAGAGACTGGGGCCCTGCGGGACCTGACATCTTTCCGCAGGGCCTGCAAGACAGAGTTGTTCCACCAGGCCTTTGGTCAGGGCCCAGCCTGACTCCCTCCTCTGGCAACCTGCACAGAATTTTGCTTAACGGTTGCCATTAATTTGATTTTAATTAATTTTTATAATGAAATGTTTTAGAATGTTGGATTATTTGATTGTTTGATTATTTGATTGTTGTTAGCTGCCCTGAGCCCGGCTTCGGCTGGGGAGGGCGGGATATAAATAAAATTTATTATTATTATTATATCTTCAACAAGTTGGATAGTTGTTTATTTCCTTGACATCTAATGGGAGGGTGCCACTACCGAGAAGGCCCTCTGCCTGGAAACTTCAAGTAGTGCAGAATTCCGCAACCAGGTTGCTCACCGGGGCAAGACGGTTTGAGGATATAAAGCCAATCCTGGCTACCAATTAGTTTCCAGGCCCAATTCAAAGTGCTGGTTTTGACCGATAAGGCCTTCGTTGGCTCAGCACCACAATGCCTCAAGGACCACCTCTCCTCACAGGAACCAACCCAGACCCTGCGATCAGCATCTGAGGCCCTTCGTCATGTGCCTCATCCATGAGAGGTTTGGAGGACGGCAACACGAGAAAGGGCCTTTTCTGTGGTGGCTCCCCATTTGTGGAATACTCTCCTCAGGCACCTTTATTATATTCCTCTTCCCGGAGGCCTTTAACGATCTGTGGCCTTTAGAAGTAGGTGGGATGTTTCTAACGTATTTCTTTTTTCCTATGTTATCTATGTGAGCTTTTTTATTATCTGTCTGGCTGGTTGGCTTCAAGATGCCCTGGGTCGCCCCGGGCAAAACAAAGCAACTAACCAATTCAGTAAGGAATCATCACTGCAAAAGTTCCCCCTATTCCAGGCCTCCTCCCCCCGCCTACCGTTCTGGTTTCCACCAAGCGCAGCAAGGCCGGGTTGTCAGCCAGGGAGTTCCCTGAAGTTTTTTCCAGGATCAGGTGAGAGAGGTCTTGGAGGTAGAGGAGGAGCAGCTGGTCTTTCACTTCCAAGAAACTGAGGCCCTGGGAGTGAGAAAGAGTAAGGGATGGTTTCGTGAAGCGCATGGGCGTGGCACGGATTCTGGCCATGACAGAAAAGCTAAGGCATAAAGTTCATTTACACAGAGATATCAAGGAAAGACACACATTATTCAATGTGGTCTGACTTGGTTAAATATATAAATTTAACCAACACCAGCAAGAGAAATTATGGGACATTTTAAACTGGAAAGAAAGACTTGAAGTCAGAGATCAGTGGCCAATACCTTGGGAATTCAATGGTGTTTTCTTTAAGACAGCCTTCTCCCATGCAGGTGCCCCTCCCAGATGTTTTGGACTACAACTCCCATCATCCCTCATGAGAGGCCATGATGGCTGGGACAGGTGGGAGTTGCGAGTCCCATAATACTCAGTTCGTACATGTAAGAAACCAACCTTTGGAACTCCCTGCCTCCTGATTCCAGGCAGGGGCCTTTCCTGTACTGTTTTCAGCACTTGCTAAAAACATTTTTTAGCCAAGGCTATCCAGACATGCAGAATGTTGATGCGTATTTTAATCTGCCTTTCCATTTAAAATTGATTCCGGTTATTTCTTGAATGTTTTATCACCTTTAACATTTATTTAAACTGAAAATTTCGTTTTTATTCTTTCTGTAAAAGGCTTTGAGGTATTTGCAAAAAAATAATAATCAAGTGGTATATGATTGTTTTTGAAACAAAATTAAGTAGAAAAGTTTGTCCATATAAACAGGCAGCTTGTTATTTACCGTATTTTTTGCTCTATAAGACACACCTTTTCCCTCCTAAAAAGTAAGGGGAAATGTGTGTGCGTCTTATGGAGCAAATGCAGGCTGCGCAGCTATCCCAGAAGCCAGAACAGCGATCCCTCTCACTGTTCTGGCTTCTGGGATTCAGAATATTTTTTTTCTTGTTTTCCTCCTCCAAAAACTAGGTGTGTCTTATGGTCTGGTGCGTCTTGTAGAGTGAAAAATACAGTATATATCAAAGCAGTGCATCATAAAATCATTCAAACTTCAGAATTATAAAACTTGGGGGAAGGCTGCCTTAGCTGAATGCTCTGGGGATTGAGGCCTGCCCCAAAGCTGGAGCACAGTAACGGGAAGGGCACTCTTCACGTGCTCAGAGGCACCTGCCTTTTTGGGGGGTTTCACATTACCATACCAAGAAATGGAGCAGTCACAGAGAAGCCAGGGCCAGGTGCGAATTAGGCTCCCCACCCCAAATTCCTCCAAGAACAACTCACCTTCTCGGTGGGGTAGGCTCCTGCCCGAACCTTCTGCGCCAGACTCTGTACATGATGGGTCACCGCAACCACCTATACCCCAGCAAGAGGCAAAATAAGAAAGATTGTGAAGCTTAAAGAGGGATGGGAGATGGGATGTCTGCCGGGAAAGGGAAAAGGAAGAAGGTGTCCCTCACCTGGTCTTGAAGGGATTTCAAGAGGCCGAGGGCTGCCGGCAGATCTGCTTCCACTCTCTCCTGGAGCAAGGAGGAAAACAGAAAGGAGGGAAAATTTTCAAAATATGCACCTCTTTCCTCCCAAAGCAAGCGGGGAAAGCAAACTGGCCATAAAAATGGTGAACAACCCCAGAACGCACTGCCACAGCTTTTAACGAACCAGAAAGAGCCTGGGCTTTTTTTAAACAAACCTCAACTAGAGCCAGGGCTTTTTCGGCTGTGGCTCCGATCTGGTGGAACGCTCTGTCCCAAGAGACTAGAGCCCTGCGGGACTTGACATCTTTCCGCAGGGCCTGCAAGACAGAGCTGTTCCACCAGGCCTTTGGCCAGGGCACAGCCTGACCCCCTCCTTTGGCAATCCTCATAGAACTCTAGCCCAATTGGTTGCCATTAATCTGATTGGAATTAATTTTATAATGAAATGATTTTAGAATGTTTTATCATTTTACTGTTGTTAGCCGCTCTGAGCCCGGCTTCGGCTGGGGAGGACGGGATATAAATAAATTTTATTATTATTATTAAAGCCCTCCAGATATGGAAGACAAACCCCACCAGGAACAGTCAGCCGCCAGGAATGATGGAGGTTTTGGTCCAAAATCTCTGGAGCACAGAAGGTTTGGCTTCTCTCCCCCATCAACCTCTCCCCTGCCTCACTGCTCCCAACACCAAAACGCACAATTTCCTCATCTAAAAGGCCTCTCTGTTAGAACCTCACCCCAAAATCCCTTGGTAAATCGTATCCAGCCACCATCACCCACGCCATGGCCCCATCCAGACAAGGGCCCCATCCACACAATGCTTTTAAGTCGCTAACTGTACAGTAGTTTGTTAAGGGTGCTGCGAGGGGTTAGGGGACTTGCAATTCCCCTCGCAGAGCCTACAATTCCTAGAGTTATTTCAGGGAAAACCGTGAACGGCTGTTTAAAGCAACGTCATCGTGCTTTAAATGTGTGGTGCGAACACGGCCTAGATTAACGCAACACGTTCCATGCCTTAAAAAATGGTTCTGAAACCATTCTGAAATGGGTCTAAAAATAATATATAGCTGCAAATGCTTGGCAATCATTTAAATGATTTCTATGCAATTTTACACACGTTTTACTTACCGAGCAATACTTAATTATATCAATTCAACCAAACTATATTTTGAATTCTGAAGTCACGTTACAACACCTTAGCACCCCTGATTTTAGGAAGCTGAAATTCTACAAGCCCCAGTAAAGCACGCACAGAGTTGCACTGCTCATTTCTAAAGCGAGAATACAGAAGTTTTGGTTTTTTAAATTACGTTTGCTGTTTAGTTACTAACCAACAAAATTAGCTTTAAGCAGGTTCTTCTAGGTATGAGAGGTTACTTACAGCTTATTATCACATCTGTATAAAATCCCCTTTCCCTTCAAAATAGTCCTTAGGATTTCAAATCCTTCATTAAAAAAACATACAAGCAGAAAAAATAAGGAACTTGGATTTTGTGTGTGTTTTCTTTCACACACACACACAAATGCCATTTCTACTTCCGTAGAGATAACGGAGAGATAAATCAAATGAGAACCCAAAAGGTTTTCAAAAGGCAGGACAGAAGAAAAAAAGAAGAGAAAACTGGACTCATTCTCGCCTACAGGATATCCTAATATCCTCCATCCTAGAAGCCAGCCAGAACCCATTTGTTGGGATCAGCAGTCGGCAATGGCTTAAACCCTGCATGGCATTCTTTAGTCAAAAGCATCTGTAAACCACTCTTTTAATATTAAAAATCACTAAGAGAAGCTACTCTTAGAGTACAACCCTGAAAAATAAAACCACCGTAAAATCAAGAGCTACGACATGAAGACCGACAAGAAGAGCGTTGTATAAACAGGAAATAACATTTTAAATGTATTTTTTTTGTGGGTGGGGGTGTCGGTAAATGGTTTGTTTTGTTCTTCTTCTTACTGCGTATTTTGCGTTTTCATTTTGCATTTTTATGCTGTGAGCCACCCCGAGATATCCGGTATACAAACTTAATAAACAAACAAACAAACAAACAAACGCGCATACAATAAACAACAGGGTTCAATAATCTTATGGGGCTGGACAAAAAGAAAAAAAATATATATGCTGGCATCATGAAGCAACTGAGCTGGTGTAAATTCAGGAACGTGCCTGCAAGAACTGAGAGATCAAAGCAAGGCCGTCTGCACATGCTCAGGGGCACCCTTGCCTCGCTTCCCGCCCCTCCCTCGCCCTTTCCCCTTCTTACCCCCAGGTCCAGAGAGGCAGGCGGCCCAGGCTGACTCTCCGCCATGGCCATCGCTCCTACTCCCACGTGGAAAGGAAGGAGCCTCCAATCATCTGGGGGGGAACACCCCGCCTGCTTTGAGGGCGCGGACCAATCAAAACGTAGCCTCCACCTCCTTCGCGAGAGTTCGGGCCAATGGCCGGAAGGCTTCCGCCCCGCGGGAGCCCCTTCCAGCCAATCGCGCGGAGGACGAGGTTCAAGGCGGAGCCGCGAATGTCCGTGTGCGGAGGGGCCTCGTCGACTTCCGCCTCTTTACAAAGAGGAACGCCCCGTTGCTATAGAAATGACCAATAGCGCCCGAAAGGCCGCCTCCTGCGGGGAACGTTTGTCCAATGAGACGACAAGGTCTCTGGCAACGCTGGCCAATCAGAGGCACGGAGAGGGGGTTGCGAAGCGAAGCAGCGAAAAGAGGCGCGAGCAGGATTCTATTGAAAAGGGGCAGGGGAGGAGTAGGAGGCGGGGATTCTGAGCGCAGCAGCCAATTGGAGCTTGAAACCCGCCCCGCGGAAAACACGTAGCCCAATCAGCGGGACCTTCTCCGATTTACAACTCCAATTCATAAAAGAGTTTTGGGTTGAGAATCGGAGTGGTTGGAACGCACGTGCGTTGCCGGGGGTTGGGCTAGATGCGCTTTGGAGGTCCCTTCCAAGTCTACAATTCCATGAGGCTCGTGCAGTCCTCTGGAGGTCCGCCAAAACTCTAGCCTAAGGATTTATTTTTTTTTAATGCTGTATTTTAATACTGTTTAAAATGGAAATCCGTGTCGCTCTTAGCATGCTGGGCTGGATTTGTTCAGTTGTTGCTTTTATGGGGGGCGGTGAGTGTCTTCAAAATAAGGTTTCGAGTGTTTCTTTCTTTTTTCAAGAGCTACGGTAAAAACCAACCAACCAGTAGGATGCAACCTATAGGAAATGGACGGTAAGAATGTGATCCTTTGCAGGTGGGGCGTCACTGCGACACTCTGCTTTTCGGTGTGCAGTGCTCCTGGTCTGGGTTCCAGCCGGCCTGGTCCCTTCCCAGTTTGCTCCATTTGATTCCTCCTCTTCTTTTTGTTCCCCCACCCCACTTTTTAGGATTCCCCCCCCCCATGTTTTTTTGGGCGAGGAGTGGCATATTTTCCCAAACCTGGTAGCGCCTCTCTCTCAGGTGTGTGGATGGCACCAACTGAGTAGCTCTAAGCGGGGTTTTTTTGGTGGGGGGCAGCAATCTAATATCAAAATTGCTGATTAAAATCAGATCTTAGAAAACAACTGATATTCCATATATATAAAAAACCAGCAGTTCTAAACACATATGCGATAAAATAAAATTACATGTTAAAATGCCGGTTGCATTTGCATGCTTGGTTTGACTTGCTTAGGTTTTAGCAGGTGCTGACACTACGTGGTGAGGTTTGGCTCGCTGTGTGGATTGGACACCCACTTAGGTCAGCCTGTCCCTGGATACGGATGAAATCCAAGGGATTTCTGAATGCTGGGGGTCCTGTTAGTGTGACTGGTACTCCTGTTGAAGGTCCATCAATGTTCCTACATACCCTGCTGGCCACGGGGAGTCCAGGAGGTTCCTTGGTTTACTAAGAAGCTCCAGGAGCAAGCTGGATGCCTGTGGTGCAAGTCTCAGTATGAATATGACCAGCAAGAGGTGAAAGTACATGGCAGATCCCACCACATGGCGGTGGAGAGAGAGCTTATCTCTTGGCCTCTGTGGTGTCCTCAGCGAATTGCCTGGCAGAGCTGTTCAGAGTGGCAAATCAAATGGCTCAGACCATCAATGAGCAGGGAGTTCCAAAGTACAATGAAGAACTGATTCCTTCCACGTACAGAACGGGTGTCGCGTGGTATTTGTAAAAGCGCCACTGCCACAGATCTGAGTTCTCCCTTGATTGTTGGAATCCGTGTATTGTGAGAGGCAATGGAGTGCGCCTCTGGGGGTGAAGTCAAACTGCTGCATTAGCCGCACTGGAGTGACCTCCCCGGGGCGCAAGCCTGGGCAGTGTGCATGGAGGTCCGGAGCTGCCAAGACGACAAGACCCCTGCCCCACCTTGGCCTCACTGATGTGGTCCAAAGAAATCAGAACAATACGTTTGGCACCAGCTTAGCTGCAGGAGTTGCTGGAACGAGGTATACCAGGAACCATGCAACCATCTTAGGGACTCCACTGCGGATTTGTGTACGGTTTACTCCTAAACCTTTTCTTGAAGTAAATCAAAGAAGGCAGCAGAGGTTTAGCACCAGAGCTTCCCTTCTCCTAGATGGGCTGCCTTCCCAGGCGGACGAGCCCCTTCTGTCCCTCTGTTGATACAGAACCGCAACCAGTACAGTCACAAAGTTTGTTGCATATGTCAGGTGAAGATGTGGCCGATCGTTCGCCGACAGCAAAGGTCATAAAAATGACTTTTTAAGGAGTGACACTGATTGCGGCACGAGCTTTCATGGACCGGAGCTCATTTCACCCAACTGCAACCGTACAGCAAAGAACGCCATGCAGGGTTTAATCCAGGGGTCAGCAAACTTTTTCAGCTGTGGGCCGGTCCACTGTCCCTCAGACCTTGTGGGGGGCCGGACTATATTTTTTTTTTGGGGGGGGGGGAATGAACGAATTCCTATGCCCCACAAATAACCCAGAGATGCATTTTAAATAAAAGCACACATTCTACTCATGTAAAAACACCAGGCAGGCCCCATAAATAACCAGAGATGCATTTTAAATAAAAGGACACATTCTATTCATGCAAAAACATGCTGATTCCCAGACCATCTGCAGGCTGGATTTAGAAGGCTATTGGGCCGCATCTGGCCCCTGGGCCTTAGGTTGCCTACCCCTGGTTTAATCCATTGCCAATTACTGTTCTGTTTCATTAGCACAGGCAATTGAACTCTATTCTGAGTTCCTCCAACCCCCAAATTTTATATATCTGCAAGTCTTCAATCACCATTTATTACTGGTGAAACATTTTTATTCCGCCCATCAAACAAGGTGGCATCTGTGATGTGTGACTTCTGCGCCCCATTTGATTTCACAACCACCCTGCGCAGTAGGCCCGACAAGAACAAACACAACTATTCCGTTCTTTGTTTTATCTCGGTCTGGAAAAACGTACCGCCCACAGAACTCTCTTGACACGTGTACAGCCGCCATTAAGAAACCCTTGACTGGAGCAAGCGAACAACCATTTTTTGCGCTCAGAAACTCTGGGATAATTACTCTGGTCTGTTGTATGTTTAGCACGATGTTTAAATCTAGGGCCAAGCTGGCAGCGCAAGTGTTCCTCGGTGCCAGGACTGCAGCCGCGAGGACAATGGGCAGGTACCACCCGAAGGCCCAGCTGAGAATGTGCCTGGCAAGGGCTGAGGGTGTGGAGACCCCCATCTCTGGCAGAGTCTCCTCTGAAGCAACGAGCGAGTGATGTCATGGCAGCTAGTAAAAAGTCAGAGAGAGAGAGAGAGAGAGAGAGAGAGAGAGAATGGGATGCCAGGCATTCCTTCCCCTCACCTCCTGCTTCCAGGAATCTGCATTGCTATTGTTCAAATGCTAAATTTGCTGCCAAGAACCCCAGTCCCCTCTCTCTCTTCTTGGCTGTTCATAATGTCCCCCTCTTGCGCCTTTCCAGAGGCTGCTTGCGCACTCTACATTTAAAGCACACACCCCAAAAATACAATAACGGGAACTGTAGTTTTCCCCCTCACAGAACTACAACTCCCAAAATGCACTTCCCATGATTTAAAGCTACGTATGTCCTTTAAAGAAGGCTGATCGCCGAAGAATGGATGCTTTTGAATTATGGTGCTGGAGGAGACCCTTGAGAGTCCCATGGACTGCAAGAAGATCAAACGCATCCATTCTTAAGGAAATCAGCCCTGAGTGGTCACTGGAAGGACAGATCCTGAAGCTGAGGCTCCAAGACTTTGGCCACCTCGTGAGAAGAGAAGATTCCCTGGAAAAGACCCTGATGTTGGGAAAGATGGAGGGCCCAAGGAGAAGGGGACGACGGAGGACGAGATGGTGGGACAGCGTTCTCGAAGCTACCAGCATGAGTTTGACCAAACTGCGGGAGGCAGTGGAAGACAGGAGTGCCTGGCGTGCTCTGGTCCATGGGGTCACAAAGAGTCGGACACGACTAAAGGACTAAACAACAACAACATGTCCTTTAAATGTACGGTGTGTGAGCAGAGCCCAGTCCTCGCCCTAGAACCCCCCCCCCCAAGTTTTGGCTCATTCTTCGATGGATTTATCATTATCAATAATAAGTCAGTTGTTCAGTTGCTTGCTGCATACAACGTCTCCAAGCGCCTTGCAAAATGTTAAGAGTATTAAGCATAACCTAAAATCCGGGGTGGGGGGAAGTAACCTTAGAGGCCAAATCCAATAAAACAGCAGCAGGTTTGATTTAAAAATAAATAAATGTCCCCACCTTCCGTTTGGCTGTTTCCCGCTTTCATGGGTTTAGCCTCCTACGTGAAAAATAATAATTGCGGCCGTGCATTAAAAGAGGGAGAGGGGTTTCCAAAGTGGAAGGTAAGTTTGAGAGAGGTGGATCAGAGCATTCACAGAGGGTTAGCCTTGTCGCTGTTTCAGCTCTCCTATAATATGCAACGACAACGCAATGTCAATGATTGAGAACCTTAATAAACCGCTGATAGCTGGGTGGAAGCTGCAAGTATTGAAGTATTTCTCAGCAAGGGCAAAATGCAGAGGCAAACGCCCTTTTCCTTTATCCTTGGGTATCACAGCCACCCCCATTTAGGGTCCTCACAATATTTCATTCTCTCTCGACCACGTCCGCCACCCCCAATATTCCTCCTTCCCTCTGGTCGTTTCTTTCCCCCCATTCTTTCCTCCCCCCTGAGCTCCCCCATAACTTGGCCCCCTCCCAGCAAATAACTTCCCTTTGGCCAACCAGAAGATGACATTACTGCTGTTCGCAACTCTGGCGTGCTTTATCTGCTTGATATTTTCGAAACAAGCACGCCGGGGCTAAAAGAGGCGAATGACGGTTGCCTACGCCTTATACCAGTTTAGACAGTCATCTGGCTTCTCCCCAAAAGAACCCTGGGAAGCACCCTCCTGGTCCTTTCTGCTGGGCCCTTCTGCAGGCAAAGCAGCTGTTCTCCCCCAGAGCCATTACCCATCTCAGGAGGTACTGCTGGGTAGATCTTTCAGCTGGTGCCAACTGGATTTCATGGGTATAAGCTTTCATGTGCATGCACACCTCTTCAGGTATCTGAAGAAGTGTGCATGCACACAAAAGCTTATATCCAGAACAAACTTAGTTGCTCTCTAAGGTGCTACCAGACAATTTTTTAATCTATTTCGACTGCATCAGACCAACACAGCTACCTACCTGAATCTGGATTTCATGGGTTGATCTGTGGTCTGGGTGGTAGGGAGATGGTGAGGCTGCGTGGTGGGGAGATGGGCTGAGGTGGCTCGCGACCCTGTCCGGACCCTGAGATTGTCCCATGAGGCCCTCCTCTCCGTGCCCCTCTAGGAGAGGTCTGGAGGGTGGCAACCAGCACCTCTTCCCCACTGAGCTGCCAGTCTTCAAACTCTCCACCAAACTGGCTTTCTTCCTAGTGGCACCTTTCTTAAGGGATTGTCTCCCCAAGGAGACCCGCCTGGTGCCAACCTTGCCATTGTTTTGCCACCAGGCAAAGTTTTTTTTTTTAGTTGGGCAGCTCCAGGGATATGCTCTACTACGGATAAATCTGCATGCAATAACTTTTAAATGATTTTTATTTCACGGTTAAAAAAAAAACTTTAGTTGCAAATCACTTTGGGACATTTTTGAGCAGAAAGCAACGCCAGTTGCTGCTCTTGCGTTCGAATCCTGCTTGCAGGTTTCCCACTAAAGCAACTGCCTGCCCACTGTGGAAACAGGAAGCTGTACTAGAGGGGACATTGGCTTGATCCAGCCAGCGCCTCTTATGTTCCTACGATGTGCATAAACCTTACGAGCCCCTTCCTGTTTCGCTTTGCAGGCGGATTCATTGGCAGGTGCCTAAGTTGCTTCTTGCCCGCGAACGTAACCAAGGTGCATTTTAGCGGTGGTCTGTGCTGGCTCTGTTGACATCCACACATGCCCCGAGTGCTGGCCTTGCCTTGCCCGCCATGCCGCGCGGGTGGCACAGTTGTGTGGTGGTGCAACGCTCCCTCCCGCTGACCTCTCAATCTTTTCCTGTCCTGTCGATGCCTCTGCTCTATCCTGGCTCGGGAACAATAGCCAGGCGCATAGTGCCAGGGCGCGCCAGGAATCCCATTGTCGTCTCTCCAGCCCACGTTTGGCCTTTGTTTCACCTGCCTATTGTTTTCGAAGGCGGAGGGGGGCATCTTGCCAGGACTGCAGGAACAATAGCCAGGCGCATAGCGCCAGGGTGTGCCAGGAATCCCATTGTCGTCTCTCCAGCCCACGTTTGGCCTTTCTTTCACCTGCCTATTGTTTTCGAAGGCAATGGGGGGCATCTTGCCAGGGCTGCCCCCCTTTCCCCCATCCCTCCTGTTAGCTGGGGACTCCCTTAAGCTGCTTCTGTTTGGTGTGGGTTTTTTTTGCATGGCTTTCGTGCCAATTACATTCCCAGCTGGGCTCCTGGAACAACCTTTCCTATTATCCTCGCAGCTGGAATTCTGGCTCCAAAAAGTCATCAGTGCCCATCAGGCAGGGGAGAGAAATGGCTCATTTGGGGGGAAGCTGGGAAAATTGGCTTGTCGGAAGTGTGAGCGTGTGTTACAGACCGCCGAGTCCTGCGCTCAGATTTCAAAATGGGGGCCGCGTGAGGCCTAGTGGTCTGAGCAGGGTGTGCGAGGAGCGCTGAAGGCTAGGACTTCAGGGGTCTGTCGGAAGAAAATTGGGGTGCCTCAGGGTAAAGGACGGGGGTCCAGAGCCAGGACTCCTGGGACCTTTCCTCTCTCCTCTCTGACGGAACCAGCAAAGCCTGAAGAGCAGGTTCAGGAGGCGAAAGATTGGGCAGCAGGCCTTGTGGTTAGAGCAAGCTTGCAGAGATGTCTGCTTTTTTAGCTCAGCTTGGGATGGCGATGCGAATTCCTGAGATAATTTTTGCGGTTCAGGGCTGTGCTTCTCAAGTTCTCCTGCCCTCCGTGGGTCACTTGACAATGACATACAGTGGTAACTCAGGTTACAGATGCTTCAGGTTACATACACTTCAGGTTACAGACTCCGCTAACCTCGAAATAGTGCTTCAGGTTAAGAACTTTGCTTCAGCGTGAGAACAGAAATCGTGCTCCGTTGGCAGGGCAGCGGCAGGAGGCCCCATTAGCTAAAGTGGTGCGTCAGGTTAAGAACAGTTTCAGGTTAAGAACGGACCTCCGGAACAAATTAAGTACTTAACCCGAGGTACCACTGTATTCCTGCCTGTCGTGGCAACTGAATTGCTAGGCCCCGAACGACTCCTAATTGCGTCTTTATGGTCAGCAGAGCGATGCTCATGCGTCGCTGGTGTTCAGGGCGCACGGAGATGGAGCCCTCTTCCCGGTTAGGAGCCAGGGCGAGAGGGTAGCCGGGTGTAGTGGTTAGAGGAGGAAAGGCAACTCAACGCAAAAACACAATTTCCAGAAACGGAAGACTAAGAAGCAGGGCCAGTTCTTCAGAGGCGTCCGGCGTTTATCCCTCCCGCTTCTGCTGAGGTGGCCAGGGCGCTGTGGAAAAAGAGAGCACTTTGGAAAGGCTATATTTGTGCCGCGCATTTGGACAGACAATGGACACATGGGAGCAGAGGGTGGGGGGTCCCAGGCGAGAGACAAAGAAGGGAGCAGGTGCGAGGGGGAGGCCGGAGCCAATTCATAATCCGGGGCAGGGCACAGCGCCAGCAAACAGGGCGGCACCGTGCCAGGAGCTGCCACCTTCCGGCCATTAACTCCATGCAGGCCTCCCTTTGGCGTTGTCTGTGGGCATTTTCCGCCCTCCTGGCTTTTGGCCTCCTTTCTGCCTTCCAGGACACGGCCTGCCCCCCCCCCACCTCACGGCATTCCCTCCCCAAATGTCAGGCCCTTGCCTCCCCTCTCGGCTTGCCGCCGGTCCCGCCAGGCCGTCACTCGATCCGGCGGGTGACGTCCGCCGATGGCCCCCCCTTGGCCCAGAACAAAAGGCAGGAATGGCATTGAGGCAGCGTGACCTTCGCGGCCGGCTCCTCTGGCGGCCCTTATATAGCAACCTCGCCACAAAGGCTCCTTATTATAGCCTCGCATCGGGGAGACGGGAATAGAACCCAAGAGTCCTGCCTCCCGGCCTGGGGACAAAGGAGTCCAGGGTCCCAGCCGTCCCCTCGGCTAGGCTATGGAAAAACCAAGATTCAAGCTCCGAGATGGGCTAAAAGGCCTAGGCCTTTGGGGGGGGGGGGTTGTAATAAAAAGCAGTTTTTTGTGTTTTCAAACTTCTCACGTTTTAAAACCAAGAAAGGGGGGGGGACAGAAAACCCAGGCTCGGAAGCTCTTATCATAGCTGTCAACGTTTCCCCCCCTTTTTTAAGGGAAATTCCCTTATTCCGAATAGGATTCCTCGCAAGAAAAGGGAAAAGTTGACAGCTATGGCTCTTATGCGTGGTGGCAAAATGGCAAAGGAAAGCCACTCTGTGCATGCTCAGAGGTACACTCGCCTTGCCTTTCCAGAACGGAGCCCCGGTGGTTTGAAATTGGCTCTGCAGCTAAGCCCAGGGAAGTTTGGGCTTAGCATAGATCCCATGCTTTCCTCACAACCCTGCAAATTCTGGATCCAAATTCTGAAATCTAAATCTTGTTGCATTTTGCAAAAAAACGGGTTGGGTGGGTGGGTGGGAGGATGGAGAAGAATGCCAGTTCTGTTATTACTGTTTTTATGTCATTACAGTGCAGCTCTAGATAGTTTTTGCAATGATTTTCAAGACCTTCCAGAGAGTCAGTGGATTTCTCTAAAAAGAAAAAAATGAAAAGACTTGGTTAAGACTTACTTGCTGGGAGAAGACATCTGGATTTTGCTTCCTATTAACTCTCTCCCCTCAAATGAAAAGCCTCCTTTTTAGTATTAAAAAAATGGCTGCCAAGTGCAGCCCTCCACATATTACTTAGCTGGGGTTTGCCTATGTACTGCTCTGAGGGATTTTGTACCGTTTGAGAGATCACCCTCTTAACTTACATAAGTTTAAACGGGTTCGTGTTTTTGCCTCGGGGCAATCGAACTATGAATCGAAAGACAACCAGAACGTGGCTTGGCTGTCAGCTTGACTATATGAGTCTCGTATACATAAACTTTCTCCACCTGAGTGAAAGAAGAGGAAAAGGCGAGTTTGTCCATGCAGGTAAACAACCCTCTGCTGCGGACCGAATGTGTGGCATTGCACAAGTTGTTTCTTTCGGCCTCAGTTCTCCAGCTGTAAAATGGGACTAGCGGTGCCGTTCCCCGTGAAAGTGAGAGCAAGACAGCTGCTACATGTGAGATGTGCTATCAGATCTGCTGCTGCCTTCACAGTTGGAGGAAATAACGTTTTTCCTGCTGGAAACTACAGGAGGGGAGAAATCTCTTGTGCCTGAATCCTGCTTGCGAGTTTTCCACAGGCATCTGGGATGTATAGTTCCATTTTGTGGCTAGCTCAGCATTGCTTACACTGGCTGGCAGCAGCTGTCCAGGGTTCCAAGCAGGGATCTCTGCCATTCTTCCCTGGAGATATCAGGATTTGAATTCGGGACCTTCTGCATGCCGAGCGAATGCTCTTATCACTGAGCTAGGGCAGCGTTCAACCTTCTCTGCCTCTTTCCCCCCACCCCAAATCCCACTACCTGGAAGCTGCTTTTAGCCTCTATCACGCCTGTGTTTTTCCCACTCCTGAGTGGGTGGAAGTTTCAAGCACTGCTTAATCTTTCAGGAGCGGCCCTTCTTTCAACCAAATCATGTCCCTCTGCAACAGCTTTCAAATAATAATTTTTAAAATGGGGAAATATATATCCCTCTCTCAATAGAAACCCTCTTATGATATTTTCCATGGAACGAGTCCTCACAGGGAAAGTGGCCAGGGGAGAAATGGACAGACTTCATATCGAAATGGACGCCTCCTCCTGTGATAATTCAGGCAGTGAAAGCACAATGTGGGAATATCTAAAGTTGTTTCCCGAGGCCCTCGGTCTGAAAATGGTTTGTGCTTACGAAAGGTGTGTCTTGGTTGCCTGGGGGGAAGCAAAAGACCTCAGGAGAAGGCAAAGGAAAGCTTCACCCGAGGCTCCCGTAATCGGCTTCACGTTGCCTAATTCCGTTTACCAGATTAAGGGAAGAATGGAGGATGGTGACAACTTTCAAGTGGGGTTGCTGAGCCTCCCTAAGCAACTCAGGGCTCTGGACATAATTCAGTTACACCTTCAAAACCAGGGGTCAGCAAACTTCTTCAGTAGGGGGCCGGTCCACTGTCCCTCAGACCTAGTGGGGGGCCGGAATATATATTTTGGGGGGGGAAAGCGAACGAATTTCTATGCCCCACAAATAACTCAGAGATGCACTTTAAATAAAAACACACATTCTACTCATGTAAAAACACGTCTGCGGGCCGGATTTAAAACGCGATTGGGCCAGATCCGGCCCCCGGACCTTAGTTTGCCTACCCATGTTCAAAACCATCCCCAAACCCTCTGAGTTGCATCTCGGAGCTTGGGTTGCAGCGAAATCAACGCCACTTAATAACGCGATGCCTCAACGCAACATTTTCCTTTCTCTGGATTCTTCCCGTTACGTTTCTGCCAGGTGGGGTAACAGTAAACTATGGCTAAGGGTTGGGTTTTTTTGGGGGGGGGTTTCAATAAACTATGGGTGAGGGTGTGCAAGAGATTGCATGTGGAAACAGAGCATTGGGGAGGGCAGTGGAATATTCCTACGTTGCCAAAAGTATGTGCAGCTTCTTTCTCTCATCTCCCCTGAGACCCCCCTCCTCTCCCCCCACTGGAATCTCAACCCTGTTGTTCCAAGATATTTTGATGTCCACCGCCCCCCCCCTCCCTGAACCTGTTCTTATTCTTCATACCACAACAATGACGACTTGTTCCAATTGTTCCAGGGGAAGCACGATAGGATTGGGGTGTTGGGGAGGGAAGTGGTTGGGGGGGGGAAGGAGAGAGAGGAATGGGTCCGTGTGCCCATATGAGGCCGGCCGGTGGGAGGGAGCGGGGGGAGCGGGGGTTTATAACCAGGGTCCTGGCCAAGCACCCAGCTTACAACCCCACCCATCTTGCACTGGTCTCAGGTAAGGCCCAACGCCAGCGATTCCACATTGGAGGGTTTGGGGCGGCTAAGAAGGTATTGTGTTTGCCGGTGATTGGGCTCTGGCCATCTGGGCATGGGGAAACAAGACAGGGAGTTTGCACCCATGGAAGGAACTTTGAAGGACATCTAGTCCAAACCCCCTGCTCGAACCCACAAACCTGAGATTAAGAGTTTTATGATCTACCACCTAATCTATCCTGGGGGCAGGGAATGAAATCCAAGCAGCCAAGTGTGCTTTCAATGTACCTGGTGGTTTGTGATTTTTTAAAATTTTTTGCACATTTGCAATGCAGGCAAATGGTAGAATGCTGCCTTTATCGCCCACCTTTTCCTCCCAAGGAGCTCAAGCTGCCATACCTAGTTCTCCCCCTCCCTCCTCATTTTAATTTCCACAACAACCCGGCGAGGTAGGCTAGGCTGACCGGCCCAGGGTCACTCAGTCGTGAGCTTTGTGGATTTGAACCCTGGTCTCTCCCAGTTCTTAATCCTGACGCTAGCGGCTCGCAAGACAGTGGCTGGAATTGGGAATGGGCTGCGGTGTTTGCAAATATACACGGGCGCGTGTATTTGTGCTGGGGTCTCTGTGCAAAATTGGGGCTTTGTGCGCGCCCGTTGGTGAGTCGTGTGTTCGGAGAGAGATTTGCACGCGCGTAACAAACAGCATATGCAAATAAGCACACTTCCTAAATGGGGCTTGTGAGGATTGGACGCGGCTCTCAAAAATGCGTTGCACGAAGGGGCTAGGATTGTGTCCAATCCGCACAGAGCCCTGCCTGTGTTTTCGTGAGTGTCTAAGAATGTGAGTTTGCAGTAGTGAGTGTGCCTGGTTGAGTACTTCCAGCAAATTCAAAAAGTGTGTCTTAATTCTGCAAATCCTGAGATCTGAGAATTTCATCTGGATGCTGGTGGCTATACCATTAAATACTTCATCCATCCTTCTGAGAATGGTTACATCCTGAGAATGGGTGCTGTAAAGGCATTTCTTGTTTGAATTTTGAAGACAACACTCCACTCTTTCCCCCCCCCCCACCTCAAGTATTTCCACTAGACTTCAACTACCAGCTGAATATTAAAACTTAAGTTCGAAATTTAGGCGTTGAAATCTTCCGGGATTTCTCTTGCCTACATGCGGCTTTGAGAATCGGGTGAGAATTTCCATGGGCTGTATGTTGAGAAACGAAGGACTTTCCTCCCGGGTTTGCTTCAGTGTGGCCCAAGGAGAGGATTCTGGAAAAATTTGATAATAACGAATCGTCGTTCCGTTTTTTGTTTTTGTGCTAGCCATAAGTCTAGCTTGTTTTCCCTCTGGAAGGAAAACTGGTGAGCTGATTGTATGGGTGCTTCTGCCTCAAGAACCCATAGCTGTTCATCCCCCCCTTTAGAAGTGGTTGTGCAAAATCACAACCTTGGCGTGAGACAAATCGCACAGGGAGCTTAGCAGTTTTCAGACTGCATGTATTTGAGCTGTGGAACTCGCTGCCACAAGGCATAGTGATGGCCGCAGCGTTGAATGGCTTTAAGGGGTTTAGACAAATTCATGGACGATAAATCTGCCTGCCATAATGGTTAGGTGCTACTGGTTGCTCGGAATTGCAGGTGAGGAGAGAGCGCTGTTGAGCTTAAGCCCCGCTTACAAGCTGCTGATATGCATCTGGTTGGCTCTTATGAAAACAGGATGCTCGAACAGATGGACCTGCGTTCGGATCCAGCTGGGCTCATCTTATGCTCTTACCTAGGCAGCCCCACAGCACAGTGATGGTTAGAGCACCACAGCTCAATAACTGAGCACATGAATCACTGGCGGAAGATTCAGGGTTCCCTGGCATCTCCCATCAAAACAATATTTTAACTCAGATGACGGCTGGGAAAGCCTCTACTTTAGGTTCTCGACTCTTTTCAGACCAGGGATCTATCTAACTTTAGCCCAAAATTGCACGTGGGGACTGACACTTGCAAGGCGGTACTGCTTCTGCTGTGACTCATTATGGGGCAGGGGGTAACCCAGGAGTGTAGCCTTTTGCCGGTAGTTTGTCGAACTACAAAGCCCATCATCCCCTGTCAGCATCTCCAGTGACCAGGGATGATGGGAGTTGTAGTCCAACAGCAACAGTTTCTTATGTCTGTATGCAGGCATGGGGCTAATTATATGTATTCTTGCAGAACTGGGCGTGAGGTGCTCAACGGTTCAAGTTTCCTCTCAGCCGCAAACCCCGCAGGGTGACCTTGGGCCAGTCTCCCTCTCCATGCCCCAGCTTCCTAGGTTGACACACCTCACGGGGTTGTTGCGCGATGATAAAATGTGCGTGGAGAACTGTATGCTGCCCCGAGCTCCTCGGACGAAGGCAAACTTTTCACAAAGATTTATGTGCAAGGGCAACATGTACATAAATGTTTGCCTGGGGCTTTCGCTCCTCCAGGCCCACCATTCACAATCACAGGAAGTTCTATCCCTGGAGCTGCCTCCCTGCTGCTGGGGCCCACTGGGAATGGTGGGACTGGTGGGAGGCCGGGACGCAAGGCAGGAGGCCAGCAGTAGGTGGTGCCACAGCCAACGACCGTCGCAACCGCAGCCAATGCTAGGTAGAGACGCTGAGTTTTAGTTCTGCCCTTGCCTTCCTCCCTATTGAGTTCTACCAAGATGAAGGAGAAGGAAGCTGACAGACAGGGTCACTCGCTCGACAGGGTATAAGCGAGAAGGCCGTCAGATGGGCTGGCTGACGGCAGACCGAGGTCAGTCACAAAATCTGAGGTCGCAAGATTTGGCAAGGTGCGAATTTAAAGGATTTTGTTCACGTATTGGCTCAGGAATTGCAAATCAGGAAAATTCTCAGGGAAGTGCAAGAAGAGAATTATAGATATCGTATATGTTTGTGATGAGCAGGCCAGGGAGGATAAACATGTCTATATTTTGTGTTTTTCGCCTACAGTCATCCGGCCCCAGGTAGCCGATCTCCTGTGGAACCGTAGGAAAATAAAAAAGGTAAATATGGGGCGCTTCTGTCCAGGAGCAGTTGCTTTTGCGGGCAGGTGTTTTATTCACAGCTTGCTTTTAGCTGGCATCCAGATTGCAGCGTCTTCTAGGGGTGAAGAACCAGACCTGTTTCTAAGGGGTGTTTTATTTTTGAAAGCCCACAAGAGGGCAGAATACTTGCCCAGGGGGCAGCAGCGTTAAGCACGGCGCAGTCCTCCCAATGTCCACTTGGGGGCAGCAGCACAACAGCTTCCCTTTTGGAGAGGTGTGTTGGGCAACGTGGAGCTCCCCCCATGGGCATTTTGTGAACTGCATATATTGCATACCTCCTCCTCATGGGGCGATGGTCCCCCCTGGTGGCTGGTTGGCAAATTGCACCATCCCCAACTGTTGGGCCTTGAAGTCCCGGGTTCGAATCCCACGAGCCCCGGGCTCCTGTTCACCGCTGCGAGGACGCTTCTGCTTGCTGCATGGTTGTTAACTTTGGAAATGTTCCCGTTCCAGCTCCAGCCATGTCTTCGGATGCCGAGATGGCCGATTTTGGCCCCGCAGCCCCTTACCTGCGCATGTCGGAGAAGCAGAGGATCGAGGCGCAGAACCGGCCTTTTGACATGAAGAAGGACGTCTTCGTGCCGGATGAGAAGCTGGAGTTCGTCAAGGCCAAGATCACGTCCAGGGATGGTGGCAAAGTCACCGCGGACACAGAGAATGGCAAGGTGCTAGGCTGTTTCTTATGCTCTCATGCCCATCCCATCGTATAATAATAGTAATAATGATAATAATTTATTATTTGTATCCCGCCCATCTGGCTGGGTTTCCCCAGCCACTCTGGGCGGCTTCCAACAAAGATTAAAAATACATTAAAATGTCACACATTAAAAACTTCCCTGAACAGGGCTGCCTTCAGATGTCTTCTGAATGTCAGGTAGTTGTTTATCTCTTTGACATCTGGTGGGAGGGTGTTCCACAGCGTGGGCGCCACTACCGAGAAGGCCCTCTGCCTGGTTCCCTGTAGCTGTGCTTCTTGCAGTGAGGGAACCAGCAGAAGGCCCTCAGCGCTGGACCTCAGTGTCCAGGCAGAACGATGGGGGTGGAGACGCTCCTTCAGGTATACTGGGCCGTTTAGGGCTTTAAAGGTCAGCACCAACACTTTGAATTGTGCTCAGAAACGTCCTGGGAGCCTATGTAGTGTCTCTTCTGCATGTTGTGCTCCAAAACTTCTAAAACTTTGGCATTAAAAAAATGCCTCCCACAACCATCTTCCCTTCTGCCTGACACCATGCCCCCATGATCTCTCCTCTGTCTTTTTATAAATGCTGTTCTGGCCACCCACCTCCCCAGTGAGGCGAAGTGCCAGCTGCCATGCCCTGACTGGGGTCTTCTAGTGCGGCTGCCCGTTCTGTCGAGCGGGCATCCCTGTTGTGTCCCTCCCATTTTCCATCTATGGCTTCCTTCCATCCTCTCCCCGCTACCCAAGTAAAAAAAGAGGTGGTGTCCAATGCTAGTCCTACTCAGAGTAGACCCATTGGAATCCGCGAACCTGAGTGCTGCCCGTTAACTTCATTGCATCTGCTCTGAGGAGGGCACTGGACGCAACCCGGTGGGTTCAATTTGGGGGGCTGTTTGGGGGAGGAAGAGGTTCGCTGTCCTTTGGGCGCTGCCTGTCCCGCTGGCTTGAGGCTTCACTGCCTTCTCTCCGCAGACGGTGACGGTGAAGGAAGACCAGATCATGCAGCAGAACCCGCCCAAGTTCGATAAGATCGAGGACATGGCCATGTTGACCTTCCTGCACGAACCTGCCGTCCTCTACAACCTCAAGGAGCGCTACGCCGCCTGGATGATCTATGTAAGTGAGCACAATCCTTCCTGGCACCCGGGAAGATGCCTTATCTCAAGTCAGGCCATTTTGGGTCTGTGTAGCTCAGTATTGAAAGGGATGCGGGTGGCGCTGTGGGTTAAACCACAGAGCCTAGGACTTGCTGATCAGAAGGTCAGCGGTTCAAATCCCCACAACGGGGTGAGCTCCCGTTGCTCGGTCCCTGCTCCTGCCAACCTAGCAGTTCGAAAGCACGTCAAAGTGCAAGTAGATAAATAGGTACCACTCCAGCGGGAAGGTAAACGGCGTTTCCGTGCGCTGCTCTGGTTCGCCAGAAGCGGCTGAGTCATGCTGGCCACATGACCCGGAAGCTGTACACCGGCTCCCTCGGCCAGTAAAGCGAGATGAGCAACCCCCGAGTCGGCCACAACTGGACCTAATGGTCAGGGGTCCCTTTACCTTTAGCTCAGTATCACCAGCAGTGGCTCTCCAGGGTGTCAGGCAGGGATCTTGAACCTGGGACCTTCTGCATGCAAAGCAGGTGTCCTCTCCCAGTGCTATGGCCCTTCCTTGTAGGAAACTTGCAGGCCTCCGGGTGACGCTGGTCTCCTCCTCCTCCCGTCCATCAAGACAGCTGCTGGGCTGAGAGGCCCAGCAGACATTCCCCCTTACCCGGCACCTGAACATCATCCAGAATCTGCAATATTCCCACCTCGCTGGAGTGGACTTGTTGGGCACTGATAGTTAAGGGTGTTAAGAGAGCCCTGCAGGATCGAACCAGAATTCCACCTACCCCAGCTTTCGGCTTCCAACAGTGGACAGTCGTCGGGTTTCCTGGAAACCTGCAGGGCGGGTTAAAAATAATAATTCCAGGCCTCCTGAGGTTCTCGGCTTCCTTTCACAACCCGCACCATCCTTCAAGTTTCTTGCCATTTTAATTCACCACAAGACATCATTTTCTTACAGAACGCCCTTCCTCCTCCCTCCTCTTCCCTCTCTCCTCTATAGACCTATTCCGGGCTCTTCTGCGTGACTGTCAACCCCTACAAGTGGTTGCCGGTCTACAATGCGGAAGTGGTGGCTGCCTACCGGGGGAAGAAGCGAAGCGAAGCCCCTCCCCACATCTTCTCCATCTCTGACAACGCCTATCAGTATATGCTGACAGGTAAGGAAAAGGGGGAAGGGATTCGGGTGGCGCTGTGGTCTAAACCACTGAGTCTCTTGGGCTTGCCAATCGGAAGGTTGGCAGTTCGGTCCCTGCTCCTGCCAACCTAGCAGTTTGAAAGCACGTCAAAGTGCAAGTAGATAAATAGGTACCACTCCGGCGGGAAGGTAAACAGTGTTTCCATGCGCTGCTCTGGTTTCGCTAGAAGCAGCTTAGTCATGCTGGCCACATGACCCGGAAAAACTGTCTGCGGACAAACATCAGCTCCCTCGGCCAGTAAAGCGAGATGAGCGCAGCAACCCCAGAGTCGTTCACGACTGGACCTAACGGTCAGGGGTCCCTTTACCTTTACCTTTTAAGGAAAAGGGGGAGGGTGCAGAAACACTCTCTCTCTCTCTCTCTCTCTGTGTGTGTGTGTGTGTGTGTGTGTGTTGGCAAGAAACTGGGGAGCAAAAATCCTGCTTTGCTATTTTCCACTTCCTATTTCTTCTGCGTTTTCTCCCTTTCCATTTTCCCCTCCTCTCTTTTCTTTTAACTCTTCTCTCTCTCTCTCTCTAGATCGCGAGAACCAGTCTATCCTGATCACGTAAGTCCTCCCTTCCCTTCCCCTCTCCTTTCTGTTTCTCCCTACAAAGTCTCCAGAACACCCTTAGGAAGCTGGCTTTGCCCTAGTCAGACCTAGCTCCATATTTCCTGCACTGACTGGCAACAGCTCCTCAGCATTTTCCTGCAGGGTTCTTTTGCAGCCGAGGAATGAACCTGGGATCCCCTGGATGGTAGTGCTTGAGACTCTTCATCTCAGGGTTGTGGGTTCAAGGCCCATGTTGGGCAAAAGATTCCTGGACTGCAGGGGGTTGGACTAGATAGCCCCCGACTCCCTTCCAACTCTACAATTCTATGATTCTATAACATCTGCAAAGCAGATGTTATGGCCCTTCCACCCTAAAACCTGCCATTCTATCTAAGGCTACCTCTTGGTCTATTCATTTTATTTCATAAAATTTATATACTGCTTGATTTTATTTTTAAACCCTCCAAGTGGTTGGGCCATCAACTCTTGACACTGCTGTTTTGGCTGTCTCCATCAAAATAATAATAATAATAATAATAATAATAATAATAATAATAATTATTATTATTATTTATACCCTGCCCATCTGGCTGGGTTTCCCTGTCTGGGCGGCTCCCAACAGAATATTAAAAATACGATAAAACATCGAACATTAAAAAATTCCCTAAACAGGTCTTCCCTAAAACCCATTGACACCATGGCAAACCTCCAGCTCACACTCATTCCCCCTTTTCTCATTTGCCCTCTTCTGTCTCGGAACTATTGCTTCCTCACCTGGTCTCCTGGGGTGAGCAGCAAGAATTGGCCAGGTGACCATCTGAGCAAGGAAGATTCACAAAATTGGGTGGTTCTCCCTCTCCGCTGCTGTTGTTTGTGCCACAGACTTAACTATTAAATATCAGGTTCCTTGCCTTTGTTGATTCTCTGCAAAGCTACAATACTATTCCTTATTTGCAACACCAAATGGTTAATGCTGTAATGGCAGCCCATGACGCTTGTATTCTTAAGAACAGCCATGGTATATTAGAATAATAAATTACATTTTTAAAAAATACCATTGATTTTGGGGTGGGGGGGATTACTCGAGAGCCACTGGAAGTGGGATGAGGATGTAGCTGATCGATCGGTTGATCAGTCTACAAACACGCCCGCTCTTCAGCCTCGTTTTTCTGCCCCACAGCGGAGAATCCGGGGCCGGGAAGACTGTCAACACCAAGCGTGTCATCCAGTACTTCGCGGTGATCGCTGCCATCGGCGACCGGACCAAGAAGGAGCAAGCCGCAGCTACCGGCAAGGTGACCGTTTTGTCTGGCTCTGGCTTCTTGTAGTGGTAGCTGGCCTCCTCCAGGGCTGGTAGGGCAGAAGGACAGGAGACGAACACCAGGTGGCGCCAGAGAAAATGATAGGTGGAACCACCCACCCCCTGATTGGCTAGAGGTGAAGCAGGCAGGCAGGGAGGGCTAGCTGAGAGCCTAAAGGACCAGCTGGCTGCCTTCCTCACCTAGACCACGTGAAAAGCAGCCCGACCACAGCTACTCAGAGCTTCAAGCAGGCAACAAAAGCCAGTGGGGCAAGGAAGGAGGAGCTGGCACTGTCCACAGACTTCTGTCGTCGTATCTTTCCCACTGCTAACCACGTTCCCTTCTCCTCCTGCTCCTCCGGCCTCTAAGCTGTTTGCTGATATTATATTCATATCCCACCTTTGCTCCAAGATGTTCCTCTCCACATTTTACCCCTGTGAGGTAGGCTCGGCTGACAGATGGTGACTGGCCCGAGATAATAATAATAATAATTATCACACAGCGAGCTTTCTGGCCCAGAGGGGAGTTGAACCCTGGTCTCCCAAGTCCTAGTCTGGCACTCTAACCATGAAACCTCACTGGTCCTCACGTGTTTAAACAGGCATTCCCCGAATCTGATGACTCAAACCTCCTTCTTCCATTGTTTTGGTTGCTATTCTAAATGGGCTTCCTTTATTGTACATTGCTATTATGGATTTTATTCAAGTCTTGCTATACAGTGGTACCTCGGGTTACATACGCTTCAGGTTACAGTCTCCGCTAACCCAGAAATAGTACCCTGGCTTAAGAACTTTGCTTCAGGATGAGAACAGAAATCGTGTGGCGGCAGTGGGAGGCCCCACTAGCTAAAGTGGTGCTTCAGGTTAAGAACAGTTTCAGGTTAAGAACGGACCTCCAGAACGAATTAAGTTCTTAACCTGAGGTACCACTGTATTTGTGTGTCTACACACACACACACACATTGGTTTTAGACTTGTAAGCCACTTTGGGCGATGAAGAGGCATGCAAATAAGGAATAATAATGAGCTGGTAGAGAGAATGTTTCTGACCTTTCGCTGTACCGACAGGGGACTCTGGAAGATCAAATCATCCAGGCCAACCCTGCACTGGAGGCCTTTGGGAATGCCAAGACCGTCCGGAACGACAACTCGTCCCGATTTGTGAGTGTCGCTCGAGAGGGAATTTGAGGCAGGGGCGAGGGGGGGACTACACTGCCAAAATAACTGCCTACGAGGTTGCATAATCCCATATAGGCCCACTCAAGTCGCTTCCACCTGCAGAACTGGCACTGCTACAGGGGCCCAATCACCCTCGTTCTGCAATGGTGAGAAACAGATCTTTTAGTGCTTCAGCTTCCAAACTTTGGAACTCCCTGCCACTTGATATCAGAGGACTCGTTTCAGCATCTGCTAAACACATTTCTGTCTAGGCAAGACTCCTCAGGGATTTAGAACATTGCCGTGTGTTTTCATACGTTCTTGTCTTATCGTTTACTTATTTTTTTGAATGTTTTGGATAGCTTGGGTAGAGCTGATCGTGCCAAGGTTGCAGGTTAAATCCCCGTATGGGACAGCTGCATGATTCTTTGAAATATGATTCTTTGAAATAGCTGTTCCGAACTGTTTTTACTGATAATTTCATTGTTCTATTCTTTTTTGCAAACTTCTGTGAAGGTTTCCTCTGCCATCAAGTGGTATATAATTGGGGAGGGGAGAATAAAACCAACAGATAATTATTATTTGTGCTCCCCCCGCCCTGCCTGCACCTCCTGCTCAGTTTCTTCTTTTCTCTTCCAGGGCAAATTCATCCGGATCCATTTTGGGGCGACGGGGAAGCTGGCCTCAGCCGACATAGAGACCTGTGAGTTTGCCAAAGGCCTGTCCTTCTTTCCTTCTCCTGATCTCTGGCCCTCCTCCCTGAATTAACGTAAGGTCGCAAGTAAGGCCCTGCTGGCCGGATCAGGCCAATGGTGCACCTAGCCCCCCCCTTGTTCTCACCTGTGGGAACCCCCAAAAAACGCAGAACCCGAGTGCAAGAGCATCTTCGCCTCTGGCGGGTCCCAGTGGAGACGGAAGTTTGGCTAGAAGCCTGTATCCTCCATGAATTTTTTCCCCTTTTGCTGTTGCTCCTCCATTTCAACTGCCCCGCCTTCTCTTCCTCTTAATTCCTCAGACCTCCTGGAAAAGTCCCGGGTCATCAATCAGCTGAAAGCTGAGAGGAACTACCACATCTACTACCAGATCTTGTCCAACAAGAAGCCGGAGCTCCTAGGTGAGTTGCTGCAAAGGAGAGCCACTCTGGCCCGGGTCTGAGATCTTGTTCTGTGCGCGGAAGAAATCTAAGCCTGCGCTAGAACGGCGGTAGGGCACCTGGTCTGCGGGGAGAAGGTCCTAGGGTCATCTGCATAGTAGAGATGAGAGAGATTCCCTGCCTGGAAGGCTGCCAGTCAGAGTAGACAATGCTGAGCTACAGCATAGGTCGGCAAACTAAGGTAATTAGATACAAAAAAAATAGGGGGAAATTGGAAATTAAAAAACATATATATTAAAAATAAAAATAAAAGGGACAATCTTCCTTTTGCCTTATTCCCTGCCCAATGCCTTTCCTTCCCAGACATGATGCTGGTAACCAATAACCCGTACGACTACGCCTTCATCTCCCAAGGAGAGACCACGGTGCCGTCCATCGATGACGCTGAGGAGCTGCTGGCCACTGACGTGAGTAGCTGGGGTGGGGGGCAGAAGCCGTATTCCAAGCGAGTCACCCACCCCTCGCGGCCGTGTGAGCAGCAACACCCAACCCTCCCTTTGCTTCCTCCTCCCGCAGAGCGCCTTTGACGTCTTAGGCTTCACCCAGGAAGAGAAGAACTCCATCTACAAGCTGACGGGCGCCATCATGCACTACGGAAACATGAAGTTCAAACAGAAGCAGCGCGAGGAGCAGGCAGAGCCCGATGGCACAGAAGGTGAGGAAGGATGCTCGCGATGATAGGCAAGCGAGGCAAATGAACGCTGGGTCACAGGGAAGGATGCTCTGTCCCAGCCTTCCCCAACCTGATGCCTCCTTTGCGTCAAGAAAACAGAACCCCACAACCTGTGTAAATTATAGATACATGTATATGCATATAGGGACGCGGGTGGCGCTGTGGGTTAAACCACAGAGCCTAGGACTTGCCGATCAGAAGGTCGGCGGTTCGAATCCCCGCGACGGGGTGAGCTCCCGTTGCTCGGTCCCTGCTCCTGCCAACCTAGCAGTTCGAAAGCACGTCAAAGTGCAAGTAGATAAGTAGGTACCGCTCTGGCGGGAAGGTAAACGGCGTTTCCGTGCGCTGCTCTGGTTCGCCAGAAGCGGCTGAGTCATGCTGGGCACATGACCTGGAAGCTGCACGCCGGCTCCCTTGGCCAATAAAGCGAGATGAGCGCCGCAACCCCAGAGTCGGTCACGACTGGACGTAATGGTCAGGGGTGCCTTTACCTTTTGTTTTGGCAAATCCTGCGCAGGAGTCATGTGGGGCAATGAAACCCTCCTGCAGCTGGAGAAATTCCAGCTGCCTCTCTTATTCATTAATTTATTCATCCAAATAATAATGATAATTTATTTCTACCCCACCCATCTGGCTGCGTTTCCCCAGCCACTCTGGGCGGCTTTCAACAGAACATTAAAAACACGATAAAACATCAAACATCAAAAACTTCCCTAAAGATTTCGTCATACTTTGCCTGCTGCCTCCGCCCTGTTTCTAGCCTTGATCATTTTAATAATTTTAAATGGAATTTAAATGAAAGGAGGCCCTCTTGGTTTCCTGACACATAGCAGAAGTCGGTAGCAGAATCCTGTGCATACTCAGAGCGCCCCCAAGAGGTTGGGAGAGGTGGGCCCGCTTCCCTCACGGGGTCCGCCTTTGAGGCTGCCTCGCTTTTGGGAGCCCTTCTGTCTTTTCTTCTGCCGTTCCTCAACCAAGGCAAGCCATGGTATAACCGAGTGGTTTCCTCCCCACCCACCCCCTGCCCCAATTCTGAATTTCCAGAAGCCGACAAGTCTGCCTACCTGATGGGCCTGAACTCGGCCGACCTGCTCAAAGGTCTCTGCCACCCGAGGGTCAAAGTTGGGAATGAGTACGTCACCAAAGGGCAAAATGTCCAGCAGGTGAGAGACAGACCTGTATGTGAAATGTGTGGGGGCATTCTTTCGAGGTTTTGAAGGCCACAGGTTGCCCCCTCGATCTTCCCAGATTTGTTTTAGCTGGTTAATGAGATGTACCTCTCTCTCTCTCCTCCCCCCTTTTTAAAAAACAACCCAGGTGTACTACTCGACTGGAGCCCTGGCCAAGTCTGTATATGAGAAAATGTTCAACTGGATGGTGACCAGAATCAATGTCACGCTGGAAACCAAGCTTCCACGACAGTATTTCATCGGGGTGCTGGACATTGCTGGTTTTGAGATCTTTGATGTAAGTGGTTCTCTTCCAAGGAGAATCCATTTTGAGATTTTGAGTACCGTATTTTTCACTCATAAGACGCACCAGACCACAAGACGCACCTAGTTTTTGGAGGAGGAAAACAAGAAAAAAAATATTCTGAATCTCAGAAGCCAGAACAGCAAGAGGGATCGCTGCGCAGTGAAAGCAGCAATCCCTCTTGTTGTTCTGGCTTCTGGGATAGCTGCACAGCCTGCATTCACTCCATAAGACGCACACACATTTCCCCTTACTTTTTAGGAGGGAAAAAGTGAGTCTTATAGAGCAAAAAATACAGTAAATAACTGGGTGGTCCAGCTTGGCTTTGCCAGGTGGAAACCAGGAAAGACGAATGGGTGGTCCAGCGTGACCGACAAATAACCGTCTGGTCCCCATTTCTGCTGGCATTATTATTATTATTATTATTATTATTATTATTACTACTGCTACTACCACCCACTCATGAATCTATGCAAAATAGTTCATGAGGTAATTTTCAGAAGGCTTCCTGCAAAGACTGGCAGCCTTCAACATCACTCCTGGCTAGTGAGCCAGTGTGCTGGAGCAGTTAGAGTTCCAGACTAGGACCCAGGAGACCAGGGTTCGAATCCCTGCTCAGCCATGAAGCTCACTGAGTGCACCCATCACTGCCTCTCAGCCTAAGCTACCTCACAGGGTTGTTGCAGGGATGGATTGAAAAGGAGGGGGAGACCTGTATGTGACCACCTTGGCTCCTTATGAGGAAAAAGGTTGGTTAAGACACATAAGTAGAGGGAGACAACCTGGAGGGGAGGACAGATTGCCATTCCTTGATTTCCTTTCCCCCGTCTCTCTTCCCAGTTCAACAGCTTTGAGCAGCTGTGCATCAACTTCACCAACGAGAAGCTGCAGCAGTTCTTCAACCACCACATGTTCGTGCTGGAGCAGGAAGAGTACAAGAAAGAAGGGATCGAGTGGGTCTTCATCGACTTTGGCATGGACCTCCAAGCCTGCATCGACCTCATCGAGAAGGTGCCTCCTTGCTTCCGGCGCCCTCCTTAGTCCCCAAAGGGCAACTTCACTTATTTACACCTAAGTTGGGGCAATTGCCTCCCAGAGTGGGCAAGGTTGTCGATAGGTAGGGCAATAAGAGATTGTAAAGGTAAAGGGACCTCTGACCATTAGGTCCAGTCCTGGCCGACTCTGGGGTTGCGGCGCTCATCTTGCATTATTGGCCGAGGGAGCCGGCGTACAACTTCCGGGTCATGTGGCCAGCATGACTAAGCCGCTTCTGGCGAAACAGAGCAGCGCACAGAAATGCCGTTTACCTTCCCGCCGGAGCAGTACCTATTTATCTACTTGCACTTGGACGTGCTTTCGAACTGCTAGGTTGGCGGGAGCAGGGACCGAGCAACGGGAGCTCACCCCGTAGCGGGGATTCGAACGGCCGACCTTCTGATCAGCAAGCCCTAGGCTCTGTGGTTTAACCCACAGCGCCACCCGCATCCCATGATTGTAGAATCATGGAATTGTGGGGTTGAGACCCTCAAGAGTCATCCATTCCAACCCCCTGAGGAAAAGCTAAAGAATCCCTTCTAGGAGGTCATCCAACCTCTGTTTAAAAACCTCCAATGATTACTAGATCTGTCTATTTCTCTTCCATCTCAGTTTCACATGTGCCACAATCATAGGCCCATTCCATATCATGGATTTTTCAAAAGAATGCATGGGAAATTTGCATTTGTCCACCTTTCATGCACAATTCTTCCCCCGGGAATGTGCGTTTTTGCATCCTCTTCAGCACCCAGCTCCAAAATATGCATCCCCCCCCACGCATTTTAAAAATGTAAAATGCATTCAGTGGTACCTTGGTTCTCAAACTTAATCCGTTCTGGAAGTCCATTCCAAAACCAAAGCACTCCAAAACCAAGGCGCACTTTCCCATAGAAAGTAACGCAAAACGGAATAATTTGTTCCAGACTTTTAAAAACAACCCCAAAACAGCAATTTAACATGAATCTTACTATCCAATGAGACCATTGATCCTAAAATGAAAGCAATAATCAATGTACTATACTATAAAATAAATAAGACAGTATTATAAATGATAAAAATTAAAAATATTTTTTTTCTTACCTGCACTGATGATAGTCATCGCTTTTATCCATTTCCGCAGTCACACAATCAATCGATCAGTAGCTGAACTGGGTTCCACACGGTCACAAAAACAAATTAACCAAAAAAAGCCTCAAAAGCAAAAATGCAAAATAAATAGCAAAAACAAAAGCACCAAACTTAATCCATTCCGGAAGTCCATTTGACTTCCGAAATGTTTGAAAACCAAGGCTCAGCTTCTGATTGGTGCAGGCGCCCTGGAAACAAGAGCCAACAGCCGCATCAGATGTTTGGCTTCTGAAAAACGTTCAGAAACCGGAAAAATTACTTCTAGGTTTTCAGTGTTTGGGAACCAAGGGTCTGACTACCAAGGTGTTTGAGAACTAAGGTACCACTGTATTTTTATATACATTTATTGGCGCCGAGAATGCATGGTGACGTTCGGACTTCTGCAAAATCCACTTTATAGTTGCGTTCCAATCTGCACATTCAGTCTGGGACTGGCAAATCAAGCTGGCCCTTTTCCAAAAGCAGCCTGGACAAATTTCCCCTCCATCCCTAAACGAGGGGAACCACCTGAGGTCATCTGGATGCCCTGACATATGAACCTGTTGCCTCCACAATCTGCACAGTCAGAGTATTCCTTTGTCAGTGTTGGGAGGTTTTAAAGGAGAGCTTGGATGGCTGCCTGCCAGGGATTTTTCCTGTGTTGCAGGGGGCTGGACCAGATGCCCCTTCCGACTCTACCATTCTTCGATTACACATTGCTGCTGCTCTTTATGGCGAATGCCATAAAGAGAAGCGCCGTGGCTCAGTGGTGGAATACCTGCTTTGCATGCAGAAGGTCCAATCCCTGGCCTCTCTCTGTGCTGGGCCTGGGGGTAACCCGTGAAACACGGTCCAGGACCGGTCCAGAATCCAAAGGTTCTGCTGGGAGACAGTCCGACAGGGCCAAGGCAGGACATGAGGCAGGAAACCAGGCAAGGACAGGTGCAGGATCTCAGGCAGGATCTAGCATACAGCAATATTGCTCCCACAACCTGGGGCAGGGGTCCAACAGCCTTTTACCTTCGTCGGGGTAGCGGCCGGTCCTGATCCCCTGGCGACTCACCTCCCTGATTCACCCGAAGGCGAGCACTCCTCCTGCGAGTACTCAGGTCTCTCCTTCTCTCAGACCTTAGTCTCTGCAGTTCGGGAGACGTCGGTGGGTTACTAGACCCAGGGGCCGCCTCAGCCTCCCCTGACCCAACTGGTAGTGGAGCAGCTGTAAGTGATGGCCCAGCTGAAGGCAACGAGGTCATCCCCGCATCTGGAGCCAGGGCAGGCTCAGGCCCCTGACTCGGCCCAGCTGGTGTTTGTTGCAGGGGAACCTGTACAGACTGGGACTCTTCAGGATCCGGCCCCAGACTTGGTTCAGATGATGCCTGAGGCAAAGGATCTGGTGCAGACTGAGTCTCCTCTGGTTCCAAGTCTGAGCCCAAGTCCCAGGCCATCATACTCTCCCTGCTCAGCCTCTGTGCAATCAAAATCTTGGGGGGCCGCTGCCAGTCCGTGTAGGTAGTATTGAGCTAGGTGGACCCAATGGCCTAGCTCAGCATAAGGCAGCTTCCTCCATCCATAGCAAATGGCCACGGGGCGGAGCTGCCTGCTGGTGCCTCGTCCTCCTTGCCCTCCATCCCCTGACGCCTGGTCCTCTTCCACAGCCCATGGGCATCATGTCCATCCTGGAAGAGGAGTGCATGTTCCCCAAGGCCACCGACATGACCTTCAAGGCCAAGCTGTACGACAACCACCTGGGCAAGTCGGCCAACTTTGGGAAGCCCCGCAACATCAAGGGCAAGCCGGAGGCCCATTTCTCCCTCATGCACTATGCCGGCACCGTCGACTACAACATCAACCACTGGCTCCAGAAGAACAAGGACCCCCTCAACGAAACCGTGGTGGGGCTCTACCAGAAGTCGTCCCTCAAACTCCTGGCTCATCTCTTCGCCAACTACACCGGATCGGACGCACGTAAGGGAGGGAACGGAAGGGGGCAAGCCGGGCTGTCCGCATCCCAAACTCCATTCCGGTCCGTGAGATTGGATCTACAGAAAACCAAAGGCTCTGGTTTGGAGTCATTCGCTTTAATACTAGGGCAGCCCAGTGACCCTCAGTCAGCGCGGCCGTTGGAGTGTGGGACTAGGACCTGGGAGACTAGGGTTCGAATTCCCGCTCTGCCGCAAGGCTTCCTGGGCGACGTTCGGCCTGTCGTTCGCTCTTAGCCTGACTTACCAGGGCACGCGAATGAAAGCAAAACGCAAACTGGGTGCCTGCCCACATCGCATTGCGATGAAAACAAAACAGTGTTATGTATTTGTAATAAAAATCAGCAGCCCTTCGTCAGCCTCATGCCCTGCCCTTGTCTCAGTGCTTATAGTTTCAAGCCAGCCACTAATAATAATAATAATAATAATAAATTTTATTTATACCCCACCCTCCCCAGCCAAGACCGGGCTCAGGGCAGCTAACAACCAATAATAAAAACAAGTTGATTAAAATACAACTTAAAAAACAAGATTAAAATACAACATTAAAACATTAAGATGCAGCCTCTTCACAGGAGGAGAAAGGAAAAAAGAAAGAGGGGGAGGGAATCAAATTGATTCTAAGCCAAAGGTCAGGCAGAACAACTCTGTCTTACAGGCCCTGCGGAAAGAAATCAGATCCTGCAGGGCCCTGGTCTCATGAGACAGAGCGTTCCACCAGGCAGGAGCCAGTGTTGAAAAGGCCCTGGCTCTGGTTGAGGCTAATCTGACTTCCGTAGGGCCCGGGACCTCTAGGGTGTTGCTATTTATGGACCTTAAGGTCCTCCGTGGGGCATACCGGGAGAGGCGGTCCTGTAGGTACGAGGGTCCTAGGCTGTGAAGGGCTTTAAATTCATGGGAGTCCTCTCCAACCATGTAGATATTTGAGCTGTAGCGGGGGAAGCCTGTGACCCTCTTCTGTTGGATCCCACGCCTTCCTGATTAATGCATTCCGGTATTTCTGCACATATCCTCACCCTTTAGGCTGCATCTTGAATCCCCGTTTTTCTCTCTCCAAACAGCTCCTGATTCTAAGGGGAAAACGACCCACAAAAAGAAGGGCTCTTCCTTCCAGACTGTGTCTGCTCTGCACCGGGTGAGGATATCCTGAGGCCTGCTTCCTTGGAGAGTCTGGCAGCACCATTCTTAGGTGGCAGCCCTTGGGCTGCGCTCCTTCCTTACTCCTGGGGCTCCTCTGCTTCCTTGCAAACCCTTTCCCCAGAGGAGAATGAGCTTCTGTGGTGGGCTTCCTCTGGTTGCAGCGCTCTCCTTAGGTCTACTTGCCCCATCACCACCAACCTGGTTGGCTGTCTGGAAACAAAAAGGGTTGCAAGGACGTTATTGGGGGACCCAGCGAGGGCTGAGCCAAGCTTGCCATGTTGCTCCCATCGCCCAAACTTCTCTTCAGTGGAGGCCACTGAGAGCCTCCACAACGAGGACCAAGTGGACAAACGCATCTCTTCTCCCCAGCCACTGACTTATGTCCATCTCGATCTTTTCTTATTCCTTTTCATCCCATCCCAGCCTCTTCTATATTATGTTTTGGACTTTTTCTTTTTTCTCCTCTTTGGCGATCCCTCGTAGCCGAGTAAGATTGTCTTCCACGAACAAGGTCTTAACAGTGAGTCTGTAAGTGACTGTGGAGGCCAATTCTGGATCCACAGGTCCTTCCATGGTGGGCACATAGGTTTCCGGGCGGGAGCTGATTATGGTGAGGGTTTGCCTAATGTGCCTTCCTCTTAGCACAGCCTTTCTCAACCTGTGAGCAAGGCCAGAGCTCAGGGATGATGAGAGTTGTAGTCCAACAACATCTGGGGACCCACAGGTTGAGAACTGCTGTCTTAGCACATTTCTCCCTTTTGTCCAGAGTTCGAGTGTCTTCAAAGTCCTTGACACCTTTAATAAACACTGTTCTCCAACTGGAGCGCTCGCAGGCCAATATTTCCCAGTTGTCAGTGTTTATACTACATTTTTTAAGATTTGCCTTGAGAGAGTCTTTAAACCTCTTTTGTTGACCACCAGCATTACACTTTCCATTTTTAAGTTGGGAATAGAGTAGTTGCTTTGGAAGACGATAATCAGACATCCTGATTATTTGGGACAGCAACTTGGCTGGCTGGGGCTGATGGAATTTGTAGTCCAAAGCATCTAGAGCAGGCATGGCCAAACATGGCCCTCCATATGTTTTGGGACTACAATTCCCATCATCCCTGACCACTGGTCCTGTTAGCGAGGGATGATGGGAGTTGTAGTCCCAAAACATATGGAGGGCCTGATCTAGAGGTTGGCCAAGCCTGCCTTGTGGCCTCCAGTCCCTTTTTCTCATCCCCCTTCCTGTCTCCAGCAAAACTATAACTCCTTTTCTCTGCCTGCTTTCCTTCCCCGTCAATCAAATCCATCTGCCCATCCTCTGCCTTGCCTGCCTGGACACCTCTCATTCCGCCCTCTTTCATAAAACTCGCTCCATCTCAACTATCTGCCTGCCTTCCCCAGTTGTCCTTCCTCGCCTCTCCCCTTCCTCCACCCCATCTCAACTCACCTGCTCTTCCTTTCTCACCCAGGAGAACCTCAACAAGCTGATGACCAACCTGCGCTCCACCCACCCTCACTTTGTGCGCTGCATCATCCCCAACGAGACCAAGTCTCCAGGTGAGATCCCAGGTCCCTCTTGTATGATGTGCCTTTGGGGCCCTAGCACTCTCTCTCTCTCTTGGACTCCCATCAGTCCAAGCCAGCAAGGCCAATGGTCAGGGGTGGTGAGAGCTGTAGTCCTTACGGAAGGCCTGTAGCTCAGTGGTAGAGCCACCTGCCTTGCACGCTGAAGGTCGCAGGTTCAATCCCTGGTGTCTCCAATTAGGGTTTCCATTGTAACTGGGGTAACCCCAGTGAGAGAGATTTTTTGAAGTATTTTAAGTGGTTAGGAAATGCTTTTAAATCACTAGATTAAAGTGCTTACTTGGTAGGGACCGATTTCCCCCATTCATGCACCCTTCCCCTTTCTCCTGCTCTCTCAGGTGTGATGGACAACCCCTTGGTCATGCACCAGCTGCGCTGTAACGGGGTGCTGGAGGGGATTCGGATCTGCCGGAAGGGGTTCCCCAACCGGATCCTCTACGGGGACTTCCGTCAAAGGTAGGCTTAACTCTCAAGTGGTGAAGACGGATGATGCTTCAGAAAAGCTGAGAGTGTCACTGGGGGAAGGTACATGAATATGGGGGTGCCCCGAGCGCAATGGGGCAACGTCGGAGGAAAGTTGCCTGCATGGCAGTTCACTGTCAGGGTTATGTCTGCTCAGTTCAAAAAGAAAATGCATCCTGCCTTTTATACAATCCTAGAATTGTAGAGGTGGAAGGGACCCCAAGGACCATCTAATCTAACCCCCTGCGGTGCAGAAATCATAGCTGCACACACAGTCCTGCCTTGGTTGTCAAACGCCCTGGAACTCAGACGTTTTGGCTCCCAAACGCCACAAACCCGGAAGTGATTGTTCCGGTTTGTGAACATTCTTTTGGAACCCAAATGTCCGACGGGGCTTCCACGGCTTCTGATTGGCTGCAGGAGCTTCCTGCAACCAACCAGAAGCCGCGATTTGGTTTTCAAACGTTTTGGAAGTCGAACAGAATTCCAGAACGGATTCCGTTCGACTCCCAAGGCCCGACCGTAAAGACATTTATATACCGCTCGATCTTCAACATTTTATCCACATGTAAAAGGTACTCACGGTACAGTCCTTAAATGATTTTAGCGTTGGAAGAATTGACCGCTAATGCCTCACAGTCTCGCAGCTTCGTACCAGCAAAGGAAGCGTTCTATCCGTTGCGTCGCAGCTCCAACCCCCTCGCTCTCGGAGCTCAAAACAGAGCTTGCCGGGGGGGGGGAGCCCGCTTTTGACCCCTGCTGGATCCCACGTCCTCAAAATTTGAGTTTTTTCCTGGGGGTCTGCTACGCTGGAGTGGTTTCCCCCGCCTTTGATGCACCGAGATCTCCTCCGACGAAGAGACCTCCGACTGTGATGGAGCGCGCTCAGCTGAAAGCCCCTGATCAACAACATTTTCAAGTGGTTCTGTGGGGAACTTTGAAGTCCTCTTGAACATTCCTACCCAAATCTCTAGTTTCTTGAGATTTAGGCATGGGCCACACCTTTCCAAACTTGCTTTCACAGTCATGAGGACTAGAAAGTTGATGAGAGAGAGAAAGATGAGATTCTCAGGGCCCCAAGTATTCTGCCACAATTTAGTTGTGAAATATACACGGTCCTGGCCTTTGATCTGGGCATCTGCCCACGTTGAGAGGAAAAAGCCTATGGAAGGGAAGCTGTCGGGGGTTATCTAGCGCTGCTTCCTTTCCTCTTCCCCAGATACCGCATCCTGAACCCAGCCGCCATCCCCGAAGGCCAGTTCATCGACAGCAGGAAGGGGGCGGAGAAGCTGTTGAGCTCCCTCGATATCGACCACAACCAGTACAAATTTGGGCACACTAAGGTGAGAGGCGGGATGAGCCACTTCCTCACAGGGAAAAGGCGGTGACATCATCATTCTGGGCCGCGCTGTTGATTGGCTCTTCACAACAGAGGAGGCTAGGGCTAATCCTGGGTTGGGGTATGTGTTTTCTCCGCTGTCAAGGTTCCTGGTGAGGTTTGGCTTGGCTGTGACTCACAAACACAGGCGCAGGACCTAAGCTTCAATATGTACAGAGCAGGGCAAGCGAAATTATATAGGCCCCGTAGCAAATTGGTAACCTGTGCAGGGGTCTGAGCACAGGTTGTTTTTCTTAAAACAAAAACCAACCAACCACAATGCTCTTTTTTTGCCCAGGTGTTCTTCAAGGCTGGTCTCCTGGGTCTGCTGGAGGAGATGAGGGACGAGCGTCTCTCCCGCATCATCACCCGCATCCAGGCCCAATCCCGCGGGGTCCTCGCCAGGATAGAAGTCAGGAAGATCATGGAAAGGAAGTAAGTCCCTTAGTGGATTTTCCCGGAATTTGTAGGTGTGGTTAGATGGGGAATGGCCTGGGCATGTTGGAGCCCTCCGGTTAGAATTAGGGATTAGGCGAGAAATTCAGTCCAGTTCTCATTTAAAAGTGAACCTGCCCAATTCACGGTTGCTGAAACTGAAAGCTGGTCATCCTTCAAGATTCACAGCTCCCCGAATTTTGCAAATGCCGTTCTCCAGGCAAGTAATGTGCCCCAAAATGCATATAGCAGGGTGAAGTGTGCAGAGAAACGCACGTATTAGTGGAAATAAATACATTAACATGAAGCTATGCATAAAATGGGTGGGGTGCAGTCGGCAAAATTGCATACTCTCGCGGTAAACACTCGCTGGTGAATTTTCGCGAGGGATTTTCTAAAAAAAGAACTGCAAACTAATGTGGAGAATTGAACGAGGGGAAATTGGGAGGCTGAGAGACACCAAAATAGACAGACTCACTCCTCCCTTAGTCAGAACTAGGTGGACTCAGGAAACTGCTCACATACAAACTAAGCCTTTCTGTATAATCTTGAGGACTATAAAATTTATGGAAGATTACATTCTCAGGATGTGGAATTCTGTGCTTCCTGCACTGAATGCAACTGCAAAATGGTGGAATAATCCCAACCTTGCTTGTTGCAAGGGAGCCTCCTGTTTCAGGCAGGGCTGTGTGGTCTCCCACTTGGCGAGGTGGCCTTTTCTGTGTTCTGTACCCTGATGTGTCCTCCCTCACTATGCCACCCCAAACTCTCCCCTTCTCTGATTGGCAGGGAATCGCTGCTGGTGATCCAGTATAACATCCGGTCCTTCATGGTGGTCAAGAACTGGCCTTGGATGAGGCTCTACTTCAAGATCAAGCCTCTGCTGAAGAGCGCGGAGACCGAGAAGGAGATGTTGGCCATGAAGGAGGAGTTTGCCAAGCTGAAGGAGGCTCTGGAGAAGTCGGAGGCCCGGAGGAAGGAGCTGGAGGAGAAGATGGTCTCCCTGCTCCAAGAGAAGAACGACCTCCAGCTGCAAGTGCAGGCTGTAAGTTGGGGCGATGGGGCAACAAAGATATGATTTGACCTTCTCCCTTAACCGTGGGTGGCGCTGTGGGTTAAACCACAAAGCCTAGGACTTGCCGATCAGAAGGTCGGCGGTTCGAATCCCCGTGACGGCATGAGCTCCCATTGCTCGGTCCCTGCTCCTGCCAACCTAGCAGTTCGAAAGCACGTCAAAGTGCAAGTAGATAAATAGGTACCGCTCCGGCGGGAAGGTAAACGGCATTTCCGTGTGCTGCTCTGGTTCACCAGAAGCGGCTTAGTCATGCTGGCCACATGACCCGGAAGCTGTCTGCGGACAAACGCCGGCTCCCTCGGCCTATAGAGCGAGATGAGCGCTGCAACCCCAGAGTCGGTCACGACTGGACCTAATGGTCAGGGGTCCCTTCACCTTTACCTTTACTTAACCGCGAAAGGCAAAGTGGCTGAAAAGCACCATGAACTCCGGGTTTCACAGTAAAGCCTTGGGCGTGTCTTCTTCCTTTGCCAGGAGCAAGACAACCTTGCAGACGCAGAAGAGCGCTGTGACCAGCTGATCAAGAACAAGATTCAGCTGGAGGCCAAGGTGAAGGAGCAGACGGAGAGGCTGGAGGATGAGGAGGAGATGAATGCCGAGCTGACGGCCAAGAAGCGGAAGCTGGAGGACGAGTGTTCGGAGCTCAAGAAGGACATTGATGACCTGGAGCTGACCCTGGCCAAAGTGGAGAAGGAGAAGCACGCCACGGAGAACAAGGTGAGCGGGGATGGAAGCGAAATCCAAGGAGCTTTTGCTACTATCAGCTGGGTCTGGATCAAGGTTGGCAGACGGGAGAGTTGATTCTCCAAGAGATTCCTGTGCTGGGTGGACTTAGAGTTTTCTTTTGGGAGTCTCCAACCTTTGTTGTGTTCCATTCAGTGCCACCTTGAATTTTGCCCACATCCACCACCTTCTTCTTTGGCGATCACTTATAGCCGAGTAAGATTGCCTTCCATAAACACGGTTTTAACAGTGAGTCCGTAAGTGACTGTGTAGGCAAATTCTGGATCCACACATCCTTCCACAGTGGGGACAAAGGTTTCCAGGCAGGAGTTGATCACGGTGAGGGTTTACCAAATGCACTTTCCTCTTAGCACATTTCTCTCTTTCGTCCTGAGTTCGAGCGTCTTCAAAGCCCATGACACCTTTGGTAAAGGCTGTTCTCCAATTGGAGCACTCACAGGCCAGTGTTTCCCAATTGTTGGTGTTTAAACTACATTTTTAAAGATTTGCCTTGAGACAGTCTTTAAACCTCTTTTGTCGATCACCAGCATTGCACTTTCCATTTTTAAGTTGGGAATAGAGTAGTTGCTTTGGAAAAAGATAATCAGGCATCCGCACAACATGACCAGTCCAACGAGATGGATGTTGAAGAATCATTGCTTCGACACTGGATATCTTTAGTTCACCTGTCTGCCCATTAGTTCACCTGTCTGCCCAAGTGATGTGAAAAATTTTCTGAGACACTGTTGATGGAATCTTTCGAGGATTCCATCTAATAACTCAAAATTATAATATGCCCATAGGCTAAGAACCTCACAGAGGAGATGGCTGGCCTGGATGAGATCATCGTGAAGCTAACCAAGGAGAAGAAAGCTCTCCAGGAGGCCCACCAGCAAGCCTTGGATGACCTACAAGCTGAGGAAGACAAGGTCAACACCCTTACGAAAGCCAAGGTCAAGTTGGAACAGCAAGTGGACGATGTAAGTGCATCGACTGCAACACTTTCAGGGGAGACAGCCTGTTATTTTTCGCACCTTCCTTGAAGTAGTCAGAGGCATTCAGTGTAGTAAAAAAGCCCCCCACACAAGTACATTGTGGATCTTAGGAGTAGCAATTCCTTTCTCAGTTTCTGGATTCAGGGTCTCACTGTCTTTGCTCAACAGCTGGAAGGATCGCTGGAGCAAGAGAAGAAAATCCGTATGGACCTGGAACGAGCCAAGAGGAAGTTGGAAGGGGACTTGAAGCTGACCCAAGAAAGCATCATGGACCTGGAGAACGACAAGCAGCAGTTGGACGAGAAGCTGAAGAAGTAGGGGTGCTTTAGTTTATCGCCAACTCCCCGCCTCCCTTTTGTTGTGGATATTTGTTCTACTGCTGCCTGCCTCTCTGTGGTTGGATGTAGCAAGTTGGTTCTTGTCTTCCCCAGGAAAGACTTTGAGCTCAACGCACTCAATGCTAGAATTGAAGATGAGCAATCCTTGGCCATCCAGTTGCAGAAGAAGCTCAAAGAGCTACAGGTAAAAGGTTGATGACAGGGTGGTGTGCGTTGAAGCCAACTTCACTGGTGTGGTCTCTCCCCCCCTCTGTCTGTCTGTCTCTATCTATGTGTGTGTGTGTGTGTGTGTGTGTGTGTGTGTGTAACTAAGGACCAAAATGAGGCATCTTTTTGGGTAGAGGATAGCTGCTTCCCACAGAGCAATAACTTTCGAGAAATTCTGTACCTCAAATATCTGCTGTAAGGAATGGGGATGTTATTAGCAACCATGTTAGCTTTACATTCTGATCAGTTTTCTGCCATTTTTTTAAAAACCCACAAACCTCTCGCATTTAAATTGTATGCATTTCCCTCTAAAATATACACGTTTGCATGCACTTTCCTACGAAATGCATTTCCGGATGCAACCTTACAAGCTGAGAATTGCATCGTTCATTCACTCCGAAGGATACAGTCGTAACTTGGATCCCGAACGCCCTGGAACTCGGACGCTTTGGCTCCTGAACACTGCAAACCTGGAAGTGATTGTTCTGGTTTACAAACGTTCTTTTGGAACCTGAACGTCCAACGGGGCTTCCAGGGCTTCTGATTGGCTGCAGGAGCTTCCTGCAGCCAATCAGAAGCCACAGTTTGGTTTTTGAACGTTTTGGAAGTCAGAACCGATTCTGTTTGACTTCCAAGGTACGACTGTAACTGTGTTCCGATCCATGTATTAGTCTAGGAAGTGCAAATTGGGTCAGTCCACTTAAAGATTTAGATTGAATGGAATCCTCCAGTGCCCCTAGATGTTATTGACCTTTGAACCTCCATGGAAGCTTCACGAATCTGGATCTAGGCCTGGGCTTTTGAAATGGAGGCCGCCAACAGAATTCCTGGAGCGTGCTTTTCTGGATCTTGCTGACAGAATGTCTCCCTCCTTCCCTGGTCCAGGCGCGGATTGAGGAGCTGGAAGAGGAGCTGGAGGCGGAGCGCACAGCCCGGGCCAAGGTGGAGAAGCAGCGTTCTGACCTCTCGCGGGAGCTGGAGGAGATCAGCGAGCGGCTGGAGGAGGCCGGCGGGGCGACGTCTGTGCAGATCGAGCTGAACAAGAAGCGGGAGGCGGAATTCCAGAAGATGCGCCGCGACCTGGAGGAGGCGACGCTGCAGCACGAGGCCACGGCGGCCACGCTCCGCAAGAAGCACGCCGACTCGGCGGCCGAGCTGGGGGAGCAGATCGACAACCTGCAGCGGGTGAAGCAGAAGCTGGAGAAGGAGAAGAGCGAGTTGAAGTTGGAGCTGGACGATGTCGCCTCCAACATGGAGCAGCTGCTGAAAGCCAAGGTTCTAAGCCAAAGAATGGGGGCGGGGTTTGTTTGGGGCGGGGCAAGGCAGGTGATGTCATGGTCTGAGGGCGGAGTCACGGTTTGCGGCAGGGTTGTAGCACGGCGGGAGAACAACCTGGAGACATCGAACCGGTTGATTTGGACTGGGATACAAAGATAGGGAGGGGATGAGATTCAGAAGGAGCACCCTTCATTCCAGAATTAAAATTAAAATTGTTCCCTCCTCTGACTGGGTGCTGCTACTCTCCATTCACCGCTACATTTATTCCCCAACAACTCCTCTCGCCGTTGGGTTTCAGGCCAACCTGGAGAAAATGTGCCGCACCTTTGAGGACCAAATGAACGAGCACCGGGCCAAGTCTGAGGAGAGTCAGCGAATGGTCCACGACCTCACCTCTCAGCGAGCTAAGCTCCAGACTGAGAATGGTGAGTAGAGAAGGCTGATGCACGTTCATACGACGTCTTTTTCCTGGAGATTGAATTTAGGACATTTTGCATGTGAGGCTGGTGCTCTAGCATTGAGCTAAAACCCCTCTCCCATAGCTTGATGGCTGGCCCTTCCAGACAGTTTTCTGGTTTAGCCATTTCTCCTCCATCTTTGCTCAGATGCAACCAGGTTCCCACCTACCTAAACTTCCATCCATCCGTCCATCCATTCAAAGTTTTCTTTCTTTTCTTCCTTCCTGCCACACCCTACTTTCATCACCCCTCCCTCTTTTCCCCTTCTTTCAAAATGATTGCTCGTACAGTGGTTCCTCGGTTCTCGAACGTAATCCATTCCAGAAGACCGTTCGAGTTCCGAAACGTTCGACAACCGAGGCAGAAAGGGCGACCTGCAAATTCAATTGAGGAAATTGAAAAACACTCAGCGGAAGCCGTTCGACTTCCGAGGCGCGTCCAAAAACGGAAGCATTTACTTCCGGGTTTTCGGCGTTCAGTTCCGAAACATTCGTCAACGGAGACATTCGAGAAACGAGGTACCACTGTACCATTTTCATTTACAGTGGTACCTCGGGTTACAGACGCTTCAGGTTACAGATGCTTCAGGTTACAGACTCCGCTAAACCATAAATAGTACCTCGGGTTAAGAACTTTGCTTCAGGATAAGAACAGAAATCGCGCAGCAGCAGCAGTGCACCGGCAGCGGGAGGCCCCATTAGCTAAAGTGGTACCTCAGGTTAAGAACAGTTTCAGGTTAAGAACGGATTTCCGGAACAAATTAGGTTCTTAACCAGAGGTACCACTGTACTTTCCAAGCTAAAAATCAACATTCTGATGCTCCTCCCCACTCCAAAAGAAACCTTGAATACATAAATGACCCGAGCTATCCTTCATGCCTTAACTCTTAACCCTGCAGGGGGGAGGGGGAACCAGCTAGCCACTAACTTCTATTTTTTTTTTTAAAAAAAACCTAGTCCACCTAATTTGGTGTTCATCTTCGATGGCACCCTCTGCAGAGCATTTTCTGAAGAGAAGCGTGTAGAGACAGACACTGTCAGCCTGTGGGGTCCCTGTTCAACATGGCTGCCGATTCCGATGACAAAACTCCCGGAGATAATGGATTCCTCCGCCCCAACTCTTCTCCCTAGGTGAATTATCCCGCCAGATGGATGAGAAGGACGCTTTGATCAACCAGTTGACGCGAGGGAAGCTGACGTACACCCAGCAACTGGAAGATCTGAAGAGGCAACTGGAAGAAGAAGCTAAGGTAAGGGGGACGCAAAGAGGTTTGGGAAGGAAGTCCACAGGACTCAACGCGAAGGGTAGATACTGGTCCTGTCAGGACTGACGGTCACTGAGGCCACGTGGCTGTTCCCTTCCCCTCAGGCCAAGAATGCTCTGGCGCATGCGCTGCAGTCGGCCCGCCATGACTGCGACCTTATGAGGGAGCAGTATGAGGAAGAAACGGAGGCCAAAGCGGAGCTTCAGCGCTCGCTGTCGAAGGCCAATTCCGAGGTGGCACAGTGGAGGACCAAGTACGAGACTGATGCCATCCAGAGGACGGAGGAGCTGGAGGAAGCCAAGTAAGTGGGGCGGAGGGCAATGAGACCCACAACTCGCCTCACCTCACAACCACAGGCCTGTTGCACCACCCACCCTTTCCCACCCTTGTATGTTCAAGTTGAAACAATGCAATAGCCAATACAGTGGTACCTCTGGTTGCGAACGGGATCCGTTCCAGAGCTCTGTTCGCAACATGAGCAGAATGCAATGTGCGTCTGCGCGAGTCGCGATTCGCCACTTCTGCGCATGTGTGTGACGTCATTTTGAGCGTCTGCGCATGTGCGAGTGGCAAAACCTGGAAGTAACCCTTTCCGGTACTTCTAGGTTGCCGCAGGACGCAACCTGAAAATATTTAACCTGAAGCAAACGTAACAAGAGGTATGACTGTAAAGGGGGAAAATGCAATTGAAACAACAAAAACACGTAGAACGGTAAAACCGTCCCAGCCGAAAACAGGACAATCGATTCAGCAAAAGAAATGGGTCTCGTAAAACAAAATAGGCGAAAGTAAAGAGGTGTGTACAGCGAAAGCCGTACATTGAAGATGCTGGGCTCTGTGAGGAGGGAATTCAATGGCTTAAGGGCTGCCACAGAGAAAGTTCTTGCCCTGCATTTTAGAGGGTAGACCAAGTACCAAGGGGTCTGCCAATCTCAACACCTGAGAGAGTCTTTAGGGACGGAGGCCATCTTCCTTGAGGCCTAAGTGGCCTAGGGTTTTAAACGCCACTACGAGCTCCTTGAATTGGGCATGGACTCCAACACTTTTGACTCCAGCCTGAATTTAATTCCCCCAGAGGAGTTGTTATTTTAAGCAAAGCAGGAGGGGTGAGCCCCTTCTGATTATCTCCTTTCATTAAGCCCTTCCTTGTCATGGATTTGGGCTCCTTCTATTGGCTTATGGCGCCTGTCACCCTGCCCCGTTTGTGTGTCAGGAAGAAGCTGGCGCAGCGCCTGCAAGACGCCGAGGAGGCGGTGGAGGCCGTGAACGCCAAGTGCTCCTCCCTGGAGAAGACCAAGCACCGCCTGCAGAACGAGATCGAAGACCTCATGGTGGACGTGGAGCGCTCAAACGCGGCCGCAGCTGCCCTGGACAAGAAGCAGAGGAACTTCGACAAAGTACGGCGGGAAAAGTGGAGGGAATGATCCGGAAGGGATGGGTTGGGGACAGCTGTGGGTACCCCAGTTCTGCTTGGTGGGGATACTGGGCCGTACTGGACGCTTGTGAAGCTCAGCTCACATCTGCGCCACATGCTCTTAACTCACTTTAACCAGTACGCCACAACGGCTTGGCTTCAAGGGCGTCCGTTTGCTCATTGTTGGGAGCAGCGGGCCTAGGAGTGCCTCAAGAAATAGCTATTCTCAAACCTTACTCTCTCCGCTTCTCCATCACCCACCGCAGCTCCTGTCAGAGTGGAAGCAGAAGTATGAGGAGTCCCAGACGGAGCTGGAGTCGTCGCAGAAGGAGGCCCGTTCTCTCAGCACCGAGCTCTTCAAGCTGAAGAACGCCTACGAGGAGTCGCTGGAGCACCTAGAGACCTTCAAGAGGGAGAACAAGAACTTGCAAGGTGAGCCTTTTTCTCCCTCAGGGGCCAATCGTCCCATGCCCCGAACGAAACCAGCTCCTGTCGGATGCCACCTGACTCCCTACCTTTTTGCTGTTCCCGGCAGAGGAGATTTCCGACCTCACAGAGCAGCTTGGATCCAGCGGCAAGACCATCCACGAGCTCGAGAAAGTGCGGAAACAACTTGACGCGGAGAAGATGGAGTTGCAGGCGGCTCTGGAGGAGGCTGAGGTGAGGAGGGCCTTTGGCTGTGATCCAAAAGCGACACTGCGGCCATCTTGTTTTTCAGTTGGCCTTTCCATCTTCCTCTTTCCGTTCCCTCTGATTCGTTTCATCCTCCCCTCACGATCTTTCGCCTACAGATGTACAAATGTCCTCTCTGTCAGGCCTTTCTCTCCTCGCCCCTATTTTCATCTGAGGAATGCGGGAGGACATGGCATGACATTGTTTCTTTCTCTCTACCCAATATCTCCCTCCACGATCCAGGCCTCTCTGGAGCACGAGGAAGGCAAGATCCTGCGGGCCCAGCTGGAGTTCAACCAGATCAAGGCCGACATCGAGCGCAAGCTGGCCGAAAAGGACGAGGAGATGGAGCAGGCCAAGCGCAACCACTTGAGGATGGTGGACTCGCTCCAGGCCTCCCTCGACGCCGAGACCCGCAGCCGCAACGAGGCGCTGAGGGTCAAGAAGAAGATGGAGGGCGACCTCAACGAGATGGAGATCCAGCTCAGCCACGCCAACCGCATCGCGGCCGAGGCGCAGAAGCAAGTCAAAACCTTGCAGGGATACCTCAAGGTAACACCAGAAAGTTCAGTCTTCTTGTCCCCCCCTCCCCTCTGGCAACACGGCAGTGGGGTGAAGCCCCCTTCAGTTTGTACCTCATCTCTCCCTCCCCACAACCCCTGCCTTCATCTTGCCTCCCTTCTTCTTTTTCTATAATTTTTATTAAATTTTCTGTTTTACATTTTATAATATTCATTTAAACAACCTTAAAATATCAGTGACTTCCCTTCTTCTCTTTCCACGGCTCATTTCGCATAACATAAATCCTTGCATATTTTATATCAACTATTCAGTATTCCATTATTACATCCATCAAAACTTATTTACACCATTGAATTTATCTTAATGCTGCCCACGGTTTCAAATACACACAATTCCCCCCCGTATATTCAAGAAACGTTTTACAGTCTTTTATAAATGTATGTTGTTCTTGTTCTCTTATTCTATATGTTAAGTCTGCAAGCTGCGCATATGCCATCATTTTAAGTTGCCATTCTTCCTTAGTTAGAACCTTGCTCATTTTCCATTTTTGGGCTTACAAAACACGGGCCGCAGTAGTGGCATAACCATTTTTGACACCTGGGAATTTCCATCTGAATTATCCCCAACAAAAAGGACTCTTTTTTAAAAAAGTACTTTAAAACATTTTTTTCAATTCATTGTGAATTATTTCCCAATGCTCTCTTACCCTTTTACAGGTCCACCACACATGATGGACCGCAGCCTCAGTCTCCTTGCATCTCCAGCACTTATCTCGACTCCCTCCTTTTCCCTCCCAGGACACCCAGATACAGTTGGACGACGCCGTCCGAGCCAACGAGGACCTGAAAGAGAACATCGCCATTGTGGAGCGGAGGAACAACCTGCTGCAGGCGGAGCTGGAGGAGCTGCGTGCCGTGGTGGAGCAGACGGAGCGGGCCCGAAAGCTGGCAGAGCAGGAGCTGATAGAAACCAGCGAGAGAGTCCAGCTCCTCCACACACAAGTAAGAGCAGCCTCAGAAGCAAGGCTGTTACTGAACCTCCCGGATTGGGATCAGCCAGGAAACAGAAAATTTCTGCCCTCAGACATCCCCTCCTATTATGTACATTTTCACTATTCCTCTGTATAGTGGCATTCGCAGGAGTGACTTAATACTCATCCTGCATTTGTAAGAAACCGGTACTTTAGTGTGGCAGCACCTTATGCTTCGGAACTCCCTGCCGATTGACACCAGGGTGCCGGCTTCCCTGTGCTCTTTCCGGCGCCTTCTTAGAATCATTTTTGTTTACACAAGCCTACTCAGTTATGGAGCATGTTAATTTGGGGTTTGTTTGTTTTTAGCTTATAGCTGTTTTTAATTAATAGTAGGATTTTTTTTTAAAAAAATAGCTGTTTTTAACTCTTTATGACTGATAATTTTATTGTTTTATTGTTTTTGCAAACTGCTCTGAGGTGCTTTATTTTTATTTTTTTAAAAATCAAACGGTGCATAACTTTTAAAAAATGAAACAAATACCGTATTTTTCCGTGTATAAGACTAGGTTTCCTCCTTCAAAAATAATGTACAAAATTTGGGGGCATCTTATACACGGATAGAGCCCCCCTTTTTTCTTAAATTGGAGTCCCCCAAAATAGGGGGCGTCTTATACATGGGGACGGGAAAATACAGTAACTTCTCATTAATCGAGGCATCAGGGCATCCAAACTGGGGCCCTCCCCGGCGTGGCCACGCAACCCTGACCTCACCGACACCCTGGCAGTGATGCCACTGCTATTGCCACAGCTCTTCCCTGCCCAGTGAGCTGCTCCTGGGCTTTCTAGAACATTCTGAGCAGAGACCAGCATTCACCGTATAATCCTAATGTTTGTACCACTGCCTCAGGAGTGGTGTGGGGCAATGGATTTATGGATTGACCAGTAGCAGAAGCTTGGGGTGCCAAGCACGGAACGGAGTCAGGAGGTGATTTCTTAGCTGGGGGAGATGGTAGCAGTGCCACAGGCCGCCAGAGGAACATCTGAGTTGTGGGGAAGGGGCATGCGCAGGACCTCAGAAAGGAAGCAACACCTAGGAAGGCTCTCTTTCCCCACAACGCTGGTCGGCCACTCCTGCCTCTGGTGTGGGGGAATGGACTTTCCGTCCATAGAAGATTCCAGAAACCATGGGACCAGCGTGCTGTGGGATTTCTTAGGATGGTTCAGAAATTGGGGGGTGGGGGCTACGAGGTCTAGAAAGAGTGGCTACCTTTGCCTCAGGCTATGAAGCCGTTTTCTGAGGTCATATTTCGGCAGGTCCTCCTATTTCTCCGGAGGCCAGCAGCCCTAGATCAAAAAAACCCCATGGTGTATTTGTTTCACAGAATACCAGCCTCATCAACCAGAAAAAGAAGATGGAGTCCGACCTGTCCCAGCTGCAGACGGAGGTGGAGGAGGCAATTCAGGAGTGCAGGAACGCTGAGGAGAAGGCCAAGAAGGCCATCACGGACGTGAGTGGAATGAGAGATGCGCTCTTCTTCTCCATGGAAGCAGTGGCTCCAACCTGGAAGGGTTCCTTATGAACATGGAAACCTGCCTCAAACCATTGGTCCATTGAGCTCAGTGTTGTCTACACTGACCGGCAGGGTTTAGACAGATGTGAAGCATTTGCTACTAAGGTTATTTAGGAGGAGCTGCCTCAACTGCACAGTACAACACGGGCAGGTGACCCGCGGCCCTGACCTCATTATGTGCGGCCCCCAACACCTCCCAAAAGTTGATCCATCTTCCCTTCCTTCCTGTTAACGTCCTTGCTTTTCCTAGGTTCTTCCTAGTGTGCTTCCTCCCCTTTCTGTGTAGTTTCAAAACAGCTGGAAAGCGCAGTGCTTTATTTGATTAAAATAACTTGATGGGATCTTTTAAAAAAAACTATTCCCCGTTTTATATGGCAAAGGTTTATTTTGGCCCATCATTCTGAGAACAAACGCATAGATTTCAGTCATCTGTGTGCACGTCCGCTGAAGCACACTAAAGTCAGAAAGGAATTTTGTTCATTTGCTGTAGTTCTGTTGTATAGCTACTTACCTGAGAGTAGCAACATTTAACTCAGTGGCGCTTCGTTCTGAGTTGAATTTTCGCAGGACCAGGAATTCTAATCTGAGGTAGCCATGGTGAAAATTGAAGCAGAGCTGGTTTTTTTCTTTTCTTTTTCTGGATTAATTAAAAACAAACAAACCTATTTTCGTTGCTGGCTTCACCCACCAGCAGTTCTGCCCACTGCCAGCATGCGGATTCCTTAAGGAATGCAGCCCTGACAGAAAAAAATGTTGCCCCCCCCACCCAGAACACTGTGTTCTTCTCCCACTAGTAGAACCATATTTAATGGGGATAATGAGAGCATATCCCAGAATTCACTTTTTCCTTTGATTTATTGAGAGGAGGAAGGAGCCATCCTCTCTGTGGTGGAAAATGAGGAGAGGCCTGTTAGTCACATTGACAGAATACAGTGTTACGTCCGTTTTCGAACGCAATCTGTTCTGGAAGACCGTTCGAGTTCTGAAATGTTCGAAAACCGAAAACTCAATAGCCGACAGCTAGGCCTCAGTATCTTGCATTCAGTGGAAGCCGCATAGCATGTTCGACTTCCAAGCATGGCTGTCAACTTTTCCCTTTTCTTGCAAGGAATCCTGTTTGGAATAAGGGAATTTCCCTTTAAAAAACGTTGACAGCTACGCTTCTGAGGCGTGTTTGAAAACTGAAGTATTTACTTCTGGGTTTACGGCGTTCGTAAACCGAAATGTTCATCAACGGAGACGTTCGAAAACTGAGGTACCACTGTAAGTGGTTCAGGGATATAAAGAGGAGTATGGGCTCCTGTCCCCATCACCTCCTCCCCTCAGGATTTTTAAGGCCTGTGTTGGGTTTGCCAGACTGAGGTAATTCTCTGCGTTCTCTCTGCTTCCTCCAGGCGGCCATGATGGCGGAGGAGCTGAAGAAGGAGCAGGACACCAGCGCTCACCTGGAGAGGATGAAGAAGAACATGGAGCAGACCATCAAGGACCTGCAGCTGCGGCTGGACGAGGCGGAACAGCTGGCCCTGAAGGGCGGCAAGAAGCAGCTGCAGAAGCTGGAGGCCCGAGTGCGGGAGCTGGAGAACGAGCTGGAGATGGAGCAGAAGCGCAATGCTGAGAATGTCAAGGGCATGCGCAAGTGCGAGAGGCGCATCAAGGAGCTCACCTACCAGGTGCGGGGGCTCACAGACCTCCTTTCTATGTAGAACAGCATCTAGCCAAGCCAAGATCGAACATGGTTCAATCTAACCGCATTCCCAGCAAGCAGCCTCCAGAACACATTGTCAGTGCCATCTCGAGCCCAGCTCAGCCTCTCCCCCACCCCGAATGCTAGTGGCTTGGCTCAGGGATCTGGAAAGATCTAGAATCAGGATGGCGATCTCGCCAAGCTTAAGATCACCTAATCGAACTGGTGGCTTACAAAATCTAATGAAGAGCTGTGTTGCTCTGTGATATTTGAATAACAGGGAGAGTTGAAACTAGTTGAGAATTCAGAGGTACAGTGGTACCTTGGGTTAATTACTTAATTCGTTCCGGAGGTCCGTTCTTAACCTGAAACTGTTCTTAACCTCAAGCACCACTTTAGCTAATGGGACCTCCTGCTGCTGCCGTGCCGCCGGAGCACGATTTCTGTTCTCATCCTGAAGGAAAGTTCTTAACCCGAGGTAGTATTTCTGGGTTAGCAGAATCTGTAACCTGAAGCGTATGTAACCTGAGGTACCACTGTAATATCTTCTCCTGAAAATGAAAATGCAGGTGTGTTGCACTGAAAATGTACACCTGACATGAATTAATACATGTAACTTATTAGGTCAGCCAGATGTTGCAGGAGACAGGTGGATCTGTTTAGGAATGGCTTCTGGAACCAAGCATGGTTTTTTGAGTAAATTCTAAAGAGGAAAAATGTCTCTGGAACAGTGAACTCAATAGTGCCCCCTCACCAGATACAACCACACACAGTGTGGAGATCAAAATACTGATATCTCTATTAGGAATTCAGAGTTCTGATGCGATGGCTGTCAGTGGAGCTTCAAAACATGTCCACCATCTTTTAAGTCTAGCACGGTCCAGAAGGAATTAAGACTCACAGCTGTGACAGGAGAAGGCAGGACTGCCCAGTGACAAAGGGGAAGATGGCAGCCTCGCATTCCACATTTGGGAGCAGCAAACTTGCTTAGGGGGCACGGAGTGAGCTAGCTTTGGGTTCTCCGGGGGTATGGCTGCTGACTTACTGCCACCGCTGCCAGCATCTTCTATTCAAATGTGATTTTGGTTTTAAACGCAGTGTAAGGTAGTCTCTATGGGAGTACAGTGGTACCTCGGGTTAAGTACTTAATTCGTTCCAGTGGTCTGTTCTTAACCTGAAGCACCACTTTAGCTAATGGGGCCTCCCACTGCTGCTGCCGCACCGCCGGAGCACGATTTCTGTTCTCATCCTGAAGCAAAGTTCTTAACCCGAGATACTATTTCTGGGTTAGCGGAGTCTGTAACCTGAAGCGTATGTAACCTGAAGTGTATGTAACCCGAGGTACCACTGTATATTGTATTTAATTATGGGGTATCAGAGTTTTTAGGGGGCTAACCAGGCTGGGATAGCTGGGATAGCAGGCTTGTTAGTTTTTGAATGTCTGATGTAGATTTTTTCGATTTTGTTGTTCTGTATGGGGCAATGACAATAAAGATTATCGTATCTGCCACCTGAGGCAAGTGCTGATTGCTGCCTAATGGTAAGGCCAGCTCTAGGATGCAATGCGAGCAGGAACGAAAGTCATTTAGGAATGGATGTATGGGGGAAGAATCAGTTCTGGGTGAGCCCAGCAGGGAAAGGAAACTAAGAAGGCCTGTTTCAGTTTTTGAAAACCTAAGAAAACCTTGTTTCAGTTTTTTAATAGTTTGGTAGCCGTCTACGGCTGCTGGGTAAAGTTTGTTCCTTCTAATCCAGCCTCCGTGGACCATTTGCAGTCCTGCAAATACTACATGGGAGGTGGCAAATCTGTTGGCAGTGTCAGTTTCCTTCTTCAGCTGTGTGGATGCTAAATAACCTGCCTGTCTCTCCTTTCTTTCATTTTGTGTTGTAGACGGAGGAGGACCGGAAAAACCTCGTCCGTCTCCAAGATCTGGTGGATAAACTCCAGTTGAAAGTCAAGGCTTACAAGAGGCAGGCTGAAGAAGCGGTAAGCATGCAACCTTCGGGGCTAGCGTCCTTCAGCCCTGGGTCGTCGTCCCCAGACGGTGATGGACTACAACTCCCATCAGCCCTAGCCAGTTTAGCCGACGGTCAGTGATGATGGAAGATGTAGTCAAAGCAACATCTGGGGGACTCAAGGCTGAGGAACACTCTCCTAGGCTCCCTCTGCCTCCTTGACACCTGGGAGAACTCGTCATGACCTGCCTCCTACATGGCCCACCTAGGAACACAGAAAACTGTCTTATACTGGTATTGAGATCAGTAATGCCTGCAATTTCTGGCAGCAGCTCTCAAGGGTTTCAGACAAGCGTCTCTGCCAGCCCACCCAGAGATGCTGAGGATTGAACCCTGAGCACAAGGCAGGTGCTCTAACCACTAAGCTCTGCATCCACTCCTCGCTTCTCCATTCCCCGTCATTATCCCCATTTACGTTCCTCAATAAATGGGCCTGCGGGTGAGCATTTTGCGGTCACTGTAGGCGACCGCCAAGAGCACTTCCATCTTCCCCAGATTCCCCCCTCGCGCTACACGCACTCAGAAGTATTATCTTATTTCTTGTTTACGCCTCTCCCCACCCCGTCCCCGCCGACAGGGCAGCCGAACGGAAAAAAATGACAACAGAAGCAAATGAAAATCCAATATCCAATTCCATTAGAATCAGAACTTGTAAGCGGCGTAAAATCAAATAAAACCACATGTCAGCAGGATGTAAAATGACAAGATTAAAAACAGCCAGACTGTTAAAATCAACCGTCACCTGCTTTAATGCCTGATGGGGGGAGAAAAGGAAAAAAAGGAAAGAGGTTTTTGTTTTGTTTCTGTTAGTTGGTCAGGACAGAGGTGGTTTTTAACAATCTTTCCAGAGGAGGAAATCCCATTCTAGGGGCGCCCATGCCGATAAGGCCCTGCTCCTCCTTTGATGTCTGTCTCAAAGTTCTGACAGATAGGAGGAGCGAGGCTCATCCAAGGGTCTTTATTGTAGGGCCAGGGTAGGCAACATTTTTATTTCCCCGTTGAGGGCTGAATTCCCTTGAGGATAATGCATCAGGGGCTGCAGATTGGCAGTGGGCGGGGCTATGACAACAGTGGGCAGAGCTGGAGAAAAATGGGGCGGGGCCTCCCCTTCCATCCCTTTCCCTCCCTCTTTCTCCTCATCCAGCAACCTGCAGGGACAGGGTTTCTCCCTACCTGCGATTCCAGCAGCTGGCAATACTGTCTGTGACAGCGGAGGTAGTACCTAAGACTTTCGTCTCCGGTAGACGCAGATAGCCTTACCCGCCGTGAATTTTCCAGTTCTCTTCTAAATGTTGGAAATCATGCCTTTATCAGGAGAAACTGGCCACTCTCCAGGCACCCGGCTTGATCTCCTGTTGACCTCCCTGTCTGCATTCCCCAGCAGGATACAGGCTAGGTCGCGATAGGCGATCCTTCTCAGCGTGAGAAGAACACACCCCTCTTTCCTGCTCCCCCGGGCAGGGGAAAGAGATAGACAGAGACGTATTTACATGCCTTTATTTCTGTCTTTGCAGCGTTACAAAAAACATGACTGCTCTCTTCAAGCTTCAGCAGTCGAGAGAGAACAAACACTTCCTGTCCAGCTCATATTACACTCTGAGCTAATTCCGGTGCCCTCTGCACTGTGAATTGACTGTCCCTCTGTTTCCCACGGAACAGTCCCAACATTCCCATTATGTGCTGTTTTCAGGCTAGCAGCTCGCGGCTGCATTGCTTCAATATCGTAACACTAAAGCCATCCAAGTTGTTGGCTGCTGCTAACCCCTTGTGGCAGGGAGTTCCGCAGTCTGCACCGTGCAAAGAAGGTTCTTTTGTTTTGTCTCGCATCTCCCAACATTCAGCTTCGTTCGATGCCCCCTGGTAGGACGAACTAGCTTTAATACACCACCCCATTGTGATTTCACCCCATCTCTTTCTCTGCCCCACTAATGCAGGAGGAGCAGGCCAACAGCAACCTGGCCAAGTTCCGGAAGGTTCAGCACGAGCTGGATGAGGCCGAGGAGCGGGCGGACATCGCCGAGTCCCAAGTCAACAAGTTGAGGGCCAAGAGCCGTGATATTGGGGCAAAGGTGAGAAACCTCTGGTGCCTTATCGCTCCTCTCCAACTCCTATAATTTCAGTTTCTTCCCCCCCTCCCACCTGATATCTGCATTTCTCTGCTGACTCCTCCTTCCTCTCTCCCTGTCCCCTTGCAGAAAGGTCTGAACGAGGAGTAACTCCTTTTGAAGATCAGACGCCCCCCATCCTCGAATCACACGTGTACCCCCAGCTCCACACCTGAAAGGCAGTGGAGGACGCTTCCCCCCCGCTCTGTATATCAGCACAGCCCCCAAAATGTAGAATAAAGGCTATCAAACAGCTATTGCGTTCCGTGTGTCTCCGTACGTGTCAGGGGCTATTTGCCAGAGTGGTATATGATATAAAGGCTTGCAGGGTACAGAGGTACCTCGGGTTACATACGCTTCAGGTTACATATGCTTCGGGTTACAGACTCCGCTAACCCAGAAATAGTGCTTCAGGTTAAGAACTTTGCTTCAGGATGAGAACAGAAATCGTGCTCCGGCGGCAGCACGACAGCAGCGGGAGGCCCCATTAGCTAAAGTGGTGCTTCAGGTTAAGAACAGTTTCAGGTTAAGAACGGACCTCCGGAACGAATTAAGTACTTAACCCGAGGTACCACTGTACATGCGAATGAATGCCAGTTGCTGGAGGCAAGCCAAGAGAGAAGGCGTTTTGCTAAATCACTGTGCTAGAGCTAGAGGAGCCTTTTGGTCTGGTGCTGCAAGATCCCTTAAATAAAACCAAACTGCGAGCTGCAATAAAATGTTGCAGCATGAAGTGCTCCAGCTCTGTCCTCCAACCAGCTGAGCTCCACCGCCCTGCCCCGGAAACACCATTCCATTCACTCTTCCCCTGGTTTTCTTTTTGCTTCATTTCCCAGCAGATATTTGGTTATTAGTGGCCACAAAGTCTGCCCAGTCCTCCCTGAGTTTTTCTTTTTAGGGATTACTTCCTCTTTAGTAGTCCTCCCCCCTAAAGATTTTCTGTTGTCCTTCTGCAAATTTGCGGTTCTCCCTAAACATGATGGTACTGCCTGGGTTTTTTTGTGTGTGTGGTATTGTTTGGGCTTCAGAAACAATGGCACTCATAGCCTAAACATCAGAATTATAAGGAATAATCATGATTTTACTAAGCATTTAGTGGCATGAAAGGTGCATTGCTGCCTAATAATAATAATAATAATAATAATAATAATAATAATAATTGTACCCCGCTCATCTGGCTGGGTTTCCCCAGAGTACAAGGGGGTGAAGATCTGTGCTCTGAGGAAAAGAGAAAATCTCTGGGCTCATCCAGACAACCTGTTTATACCCCATTCCTCCTGTTTTTTTCTTGCACAAAGCTTACACAGCTGTCAGGCTATTCCCGGTTTTTACTGAGTGTTGCTTCTGATCTGTTTGCGGGGTATTTATATGTATTCCCATCCATCATTTGTTCCCCCCACACTTTCCAACGTATGTTCCCATCACTGCAAGAAGCCCTCTCTCTTTTTAAGAGGATTTGTGGCACTAGGGGGACAGAGCCCTTAAATCCATCTTAATTGTGCAAACCCGAGTTTCCGGAAATGTGTCTGAATCTCTCCATGCAAAATGCAGCCTGGAGACGCCCTCTCTGTTGCATCCCTGGTCCTCTCAGGACAGCACCCTCGACCAACCCCTTCTCCCTGGGGGAGCCTGCCTCTCCACTGATGCAGAAGCACCAAATTCACAGTAAAAGGCAAAGTTCCCTTTTGTCCAAAGTACCCAGAGTTGGCGTTTTGCCCACTTTTCTGGCAGTATCTCAAGCCCCTTCCTGAACAACGGCTGCCACCTTGTGGCTTTCACCTGTTACTGGCTAATTGGGCCTAATCTCTTTCCTTGTAAGGAAGAGAGATTTGCTAAAACGATGCTTTTGAATTCTGGTGCTGGAGGAGACTCTTGAGAGTCCCATGGACTGCAAGAAGATAAAACCTCTCCATTCTTAAGGAAATCAGCCCTGAGTGCTCACTGGAAGGACAGATCCTGAAGCTGAGGCTCCAAGACTTTGGCCACCTCATGAGAAGAGAAGACTCCCGGAAAAGACCCTGATGTTGGGAAAGATGGAGGGCACAAGGAGAAGGGGACGACGGAGGACGAGATGGTGGGACAGTGTTCTCAAAGCTACCAGCATGATTTTGACCAAACTGCGGGAGGCAGTGGAAGACAGGAGTGCCTGGCGTGCTCTGGTCCATGGGTCACGAAGAGTTGGACACGACTAAACGACTAAACAACAACAACAGGGTCACAATCACACCATACAGAATTCCGGGAGCTGTAGTTTGTTAAAGGCGCTGTAGTTTGTTGGGGGGCCTCTTCCCCTCCTAGAGCTGCAATTAGCAAAGTGGTCCCTCTTCCTAAGGGACTCTGGGAACTGTAGCTCTGTGAGGGGAATGAGGGGTCTCCAAGCTGCTCTCAGCACCCTTAACAAACTACAGTTCCCAGAATTATTGGGGGGGGGGGAGAGAGCCATGACAGTTTAAAGTATCATAGCGCTTTAAATGTATAGCACGAATGTGGCCTGAATTCTACTCAAAGTTAGACCCATTGGAATCCACGGACCTTAGTCATGTTCATTTTTTTTAGTGGATTTACTCAGTGGGGCACTAATATTGGTTATAACCCTGACTCTGAGGCTCAGCTTTCAATTAAATTTGTGTGTTGTGTGTCACTAAAAAGTCCTGAATTGATTTACAGTGGTACCTCAGGTTACATACGCTTCAGGTCACAGACTCCACTAACCCAGAAATAGTACCTTGGGTTAAGAACTTTGCTTCAGGATGAGAACAGAAATCGTGCTCCGGCGGCACGGCAGCAGCAGGAGGCCCCATTAGCTAAAGTGGTGCTTCAGGTTAAGAACAGTTTCAGGTTAAGAACGGACCTCCAGAATGAATTAAGTACTTAACCCGAAGTACCACTGTACAAGCAAGTAAAAAAGAATAATGCAGAAATTAAAAAAGATCTAACGGTAGAATTGTGGCAGCCCCTAAATTGTGGAATTCCCTCCTCCAAGTGGTGTGTTTTGCATCATTATATAGTCTCCCTCAAATGCTGAAAGCACACATTCTTTACCCTCCCTGGACTTGGATATCTAAGATTTAGATTTTCTTTGCAATTGTTTTAAGCTCTGGACTGTAACTCTGGGACCTTAAAGCAAAAGGTGGGTAAGAAATCAGATAACTGATAATTTCAGGTGCACTATTTGAATGTCTAGAGCAGGCGTCGGCAAGGCTTACTGGGCATGGACCGGATCACTCCTGCGGAGAACTTCCGTGGGCCGGACTAGTGCAGCGCGACGCCAGAAATCACATCTGCGCATGTCTGTGGCGCCGGAAATCGCTTCTGCGCTGAAATATACTCAGAGTTGAGTGTGGATTTCATGCTCTTTATTCAGCTCATAGTAGTGAGGAATGAAATTCTCCCAAAATATCTGCTTTATATACATTATTTACACAATGGGCTGCACCTGATTGGCTAATTCCTGGATTCTCCTGTAGGCCTATCAGGTTGCGGATTCACTTCCACCTGGAGCTGGATTGGGTGGCTCCTGCCGACCAATCATACTGCTGCATTGTTCTAGGACAAATCAGACTGCTGCATTTTGGATCCTATTGTTCTAGGACCAATCAGACTGCTGCATTTGGATCCTATTCAACTCAGTACATAACATGCACAGAAGCGATTTCCGGAGCCACGGAAGAGTCCCTGCGTGCCGGTTTAGCGCAGCGTGGGGGGACTCGCCAAGAAGGCGGCTCAGTTTGGGGGCAGCTCATGGGCTGCTTCTGGCCCATGGGCCTTAGGTTGCCAACCTCTGATCTAGAGCAGGGTTCCGAAGGCCAGTCTTGGCCTTCCAGGACACCCCGTTTGGCCCACAAGGCATTTCTCCCCAAATTACATCCACCCACCAGCCGATGTCAGCTGAGGACAGGGTGGAATCTAGCAGGAAACAGGCTGGCTCAGAAGAGGCAGCAGACATTATTATCTTAAAAATTGTGTACTGCTCATCTAGGGTCACAGAGTGGTTCGTATCACAATAATAGAAAATGAGAATGCAAAGTACATAATAAAACAGAAACAATCTGCAAGCACAATTAAAAGGCCATAGCATGTTAATCAGCCAAAGGCCTGGTTAGAGAGAAATGTTTACGCCTGGCGCCTAAAGAGATGTAATGAAGACGCCAGATGAGCCCCTCTGGGGACAGTTAAAAGCGAAACTAAACTCTGCAAAACTCCCCGTCCTGGTCTTATGGGGATACCTGGTGCATTGGTCCTCAGCATCCCAAGGATCACAGATTTAATCCCTACTTGTCAGCTGATTAACGGGGGTTAAATCCTGCTCAGCCCAGCATTCCTCTTTGAGCTAGGGAGGCTCAGGCAGGAGCCTGACAAGGCTGCCAGGAAGCCCTTTGGTGAAAGCGCTTCCAAGCAGTTTGGCATTCCTGATTGACCCTCCGAAAACAGCAGCTGTGGGGCTTTGCGAGAGCCCTTTGCAAAAGCGCTTTCAAGCAGCCCGGCGTTCCTCTCTGAGCCTCGGTTCTCAGAGCTTCAGGCGGGAGCAGTGGGTGAATGAGTTTTGCAGCCAAGCGACACCCAGAGACCCACAAGTGCCCCACCCCAGCTATAAACCTGCGCCTGTGATTCCTGCAGTGCTTTGCCCCCAAGCCACAGCCCTTTGTGCAGAAAGCCTATAAGTCCCATGCTGTATCCAAAGCACAGATAAATAATAGATTGGTGCCAGCCTTGTGACAGCAGATATAGCCTTTCGCCAAATCACAGAGGTGGAAGGGTCTCAAAGGCCATTTAGCCTAGCCTTGTTGGCCAACACAGGAAATCCTCTGCAAGGTGCGCCTTCTGCTTAAAAAACTCAGTGAAGAACACCACCACCTTCCAACGCAGTCTGGGTGGAGAGGGACATTTATGTGCACTTCTATTCTGAGGATGCTGGGAACTGGAACTCTCTGAGGGGTGAACTACAGTTCTCTCTCGCCACAGTCATAATGGATGTTGACCTTTCACACACCTGGCGAACTACAACTCCCATCAGCCCCCAAAAGCATGGCCAATGGCCAGGGTTGATGGGAGTTGTAGTTCGGGAATAACTGAAAGGCCAAAGGTTCCCCGCCCTTAGTGGGTTGATTGTACCAGTTGTAATCAGCTTAATTAGTCAGTGAAATCTGCACGTATTCACAGCAAAATGAACACAGAAGTCCCCCCCTTCTCTCACGATAGTTGAACTTGCTGTAAAGTTTGGTAGCAGTAGATTCAGGACCGACAAAGCGGTTGCTTCACACACAACCCTCCCCCCCCCCAAATTAACTTGCAGAACTGCCTGCCACATGAAACTGGTGGTGGGTGCTAGCATGGGCATCTTTTGAAGGGGATTAGGCAAATTCATGGACTACAGGTGTGCTGATGGCTGTTATCCACGATAGCTAGCTAGAATAACTTCCATGTTTAGACGCAGTGTGCCTCTGAATTGTCTGTAGGACGAGGGTGGCGCTGTGGGTTAAACTACAGAGCCTAGCACTTGCCGATCAGAAGGTTGGTGGTTCAAATCCCCGCGACGGGGTGAGCTCCCATTGCTCGGTCCCTGCTCTTGCCAACCTAGCAGTTCGAAAGCACATCAAAGTGCAAGTAGATAAATAGGTACCGCTCCGGCGGGAAGGTAAACAGCATTTCCGTGCGCTGCTCTGGTTCGCCAGAAGTGGCTTAGTCATGCTGGCCACATGACCCGGAAGCTGTACACCGGCTCCCTTGGCCAATAAAGCGAGATGAGCGCCTCAACCCCAGAGTCGGTCACGACTGGACCTAATGGTCAGGGGTCCCTTTTTACCTCTGAATTTCAGTTTCAGGGGTGCAACAGCAGGGGAGGACCCCGCTTGTGTGCATCCCGGAGGCATCCGATCTGCCCCAGTGAAAAGAAAAATGCAACCTTTGATCTAGCAGGACCCTGATATGAACAAAAAACAGGCACCCTCTTAGAAGACACATTATTTTAAGACAGGCACTGCTATTCACAGCTCTTTCAAACATTTGCATTCAAAACAATTCACACTTTTCTTTTTTTAAAAATCAGATGCTAAGTTTGTCAAGTATCATAGCTATCTGTACTGTTCCTGTAAGGGTTGCGATGTTTGTATCTATATATTTTTGTTTGTGCTGAGAATTGAAACCATGAAAATAGAAATAAAAAACAGCTGCTTGGTTAATCCAGGGCATCCCCCCCCTTTAATCGATCCAAATGACAATCAATCAATCAATCAATCAATCAGATTGAAGGAATAAACTGAATAATGGAATAAGCTAGCTTCACTGACTGTCTGGGAAAGTCCTGATTTGGGGAGTCTCAGGAGAGAGAACTGGAGGTTTTTCCCCAATGTAAATGAGAATCGCCATCCTGTTTCACACCCAGCAGAAAATTCCCATAGAAAAATTTGTTGGGGATGCAAAAGGAAAGCAGAGGGGGTGTCAGCTGCTGAACAAAAGGCAGATTAAAATATGCATATGTGCAAATGAGATTAAACCAGGCTGGTAGGTGCCTAAAAGGGATCAGAGGCATTAAGCCCAATATTCAGGGAGATTAGAAGAGATGAAAGCACGCAGATGTATAGATTAGGCTGCCTTACGCCGGATCCCTTGATTAAACTGATTAAAATAGGTCAGCACTATTAAAATAGACTTGGGAGGATTAGAAGGGGGCTATTGATAGATATTGTTTTTAACAACAACACCAAAAAAAACACACCCAGGACGAAGCCATTCCTGGGCAAGTCGATCTGACTTCCTGAAACAGCTACGAAAATTGCACTGAAACATTCCTCTCTGGGAAAATGTCCAGGCAGTTCCTTGCATCCTGGAGCAGCCCTGTTTCTGCAAGCGAGAAGGGGTGCCTTTGGGATCTTTGCTCCGAGAAAGAAAATGGCAAGCAAAGTGGGTGCATTTTCCTGGACTTACCTCAGCCATCCAAGCAGTGTTTGTCGTACTCCTTCAGGATACTGTGGGGACGCGGGCGGTTCCTTGGTCTTGCCGAACGGCTGTGTGGCCTAGTTTTCCCTCACCGGTGCTGCCATCTTTACCTCCACCTGCCGAGAGTCAACAATGAGGTCCCTTCCCACGAAGGACGGGCCTTCTCCTGCTTTCTCCACCCTCTCAGGTTGCAGGGAATTGGACTAGATGACTTGTGGGGTCCCTTCCAACTCTATGATTGTTGTTACGGGACTTATGGTCTCTGTGTGTGGTTTGGGAGCTGCACGGTCAGGGGAAAAACAATGCTGTCCAGGGTTGTAAAGACTGCGGAGAGAATAATTGGGTGCACTCTTCCCACCTTGGATCAAATCTATGCTTCCAGGTGCCATAAGAAAGCTGCAGAGATAGCGCAGGATAGTGCGCACCCCGGAAATGATCTCTTTCAGCTTCTGCCTTCTGGAAGAAGGTACAGGGTTATAAAGACTAGGACTAGCCGCCTGAGAAACAGTTTCTACCCAAATGCGATCTTGGTTTTAAACACATTGTAAGGAGCCTAGGAGGATGCGGATGGCGGGAGCCTAGGACTTGCCGATCAGAAGGTTGGTGGTTCGAATCCCCGCGACAGGGTGAGCTCCCATTGCTCGGTCCCTGCTCCTGCCAACCTAGCAGTTTGAAAGCACATCAAAGTGCAAGTAGATAAACAGGCACCACTCCAGCGGGAAGGTAAACGGCGTTTCCGTGCGCTGCTCTGGTTCACCAGAAGCGGCTTAGTCATGCTGGCCACGTGACCTGGAAGCTGTATGCCGGCTCCCTCGGCCAATAAAGCGAGATGAGCACCGCAACCCCAGAGTTGGCCATGACTGGACCTAATGGTCAGGGGTCCCTTTACCTTTAAGGAGCCTAGGACTTGCTGATCAGAAGATCGGTGGTTCAAATCCCTGCAACAGGGTGAGCTCCTGTTGCTTGGTCCCTGCTCCTGCCAACCTAGCAGTTTGAAAGCACATCAAAGTACAAGTAGATAAATAGGTACCACTCTGGTGGGAAGGTAAACGGCATTTCCATGCGCTGCTCTGGTTCGACAGAAGCAGCTTAGTCATGCTGGCCACATGACCTGGAAGCTGTACGCCGGCTCCCTCGGCCAATAAAGCGAGATGAGTGTCGCAACCCCAGAGTCGGCCACGACTGGACCTAATGGTCAGGGGTCCCTTTACTTTTACCTTTAAGGAGTCTGTATGGGAGTATATTGTATTTAAAAATGGGGTATCAGAGTTTTTAGGGTGCTCACCAGGTTGGGACAGCTGGGATAGCAGGCTTGTTGGTTTTTGAATGTCTGATGTAGATTTTTCAATTTCGTTGTTCTGTATGGGACAATGACAATAAAGGTTATCGTATCATCGTATCGTATTGTACCCGGTGGGAGGGAGCTTTCGGGGAACTCCCTGTTCAAAACTGCCTCCAAGCAGCTCCCCAGGAAGACACCTTGGTTATAAATGCAGACATCATTAACTTCAGGCAGAAAGATAACAGCCTAATCACAACACACATTTAATGTCCACTTAAAAGTGCATTAAAACATTGATCAGCACCAACAGGATAATGAATCTGAATTTCCCAGCACCATCTCCTTAACCGGCGTTGTTGCTCTCTTAAAGTGCCTATAGACAACCGGGAATGGAGCTATTTTCCTGGCCCGTGTGATAAACTGCTCTGTGTAGCTCCAAAGCTTGCCTCTCTTGCAAGCTTCATACACCCACTCTTCTTTCTCTCTCTCTGTGTCTCTCTCCCCAGCAAGCTGAGCATCTTGTGGGGAATGGAAAATAAAGGGAGCCCAAAATATTCCCTCTTTGCACCGAAATGCCTCTTTTCCCCAATAGAAAATCTCTACGCCGTGGTCCAAGATGAATGCTACTGAGTAAGTTCAATACAGATATATTGTCAAAAGAACTGGTCTTGTGTATGGTCTCGGCAGCTCAAATAGTCATTGCAATTCAACGGAAAACAACCCAGAATCTTACCACTCTGGAATATAGCAATAATGGAGAAAACGGCTCATAATTTGAGATTTCAACAGGACACTTTTTATATCATTTGGCATTCCTTTATTGCACATGCACAGGCACCATCATTTTCAAGACAAACCTCATCACAAGCCCAGAAAAATTGGAATTACGCTTGACAATCAAATCATGCCGATATTCTTTACTTGCATTTTTCCCAAATTTGACCCATGCACAACTCATTCTACCCTGCTTTATAGTTTTGCCTCTCATCTTTTGATTTCCATCTACGGTTTTGTATATGTTACACAAGGAAATAAAAATACATTTACAGAAAATGGAAATCTCTGCGCCTCCCCAGCCCAGCCCAGCCCAAATGTACAGCTTGATACATTTCTAGTATGCAAAAGTACCTGGTGGTCTGAGGGCTCCAGAACTCAATATCCCGTTGCCTCTTCTTGCTTGGGATTAATCTGACAGAGGAGGGGATGCTGCCCTGGCTGGCGAGGGGAGGGTCTTAGGTCATGGGGAGGGAGGGGCAGGAGACAGCTGTGAGCCGGAAGAAAAGTGGGGAGCAATGTACTTGTCAGTCCTCTGCCTATTAATCTGCACCAGCTCCGAACTGGTTCAGCCCCATGGAATCCTATGACTCCCATCTTGTTTTGTCAGTTTATTTATTTCTCTACAAAATACAGTACTTACTTTGCACGTAAATAATAACCCATGCTCTGTACTTTTGCTTTTTATAGGGTTTTTTAAACATATCATTTCCAACAATCATTTAACATTAATTTCTCTATTACTTTTAATTATCATTAACTAATAACTCTCTTCATAGTCTTTCTTGCAATATTTCGAGTAGTCCTCCTTACAGAACTTCTTGCAGTCCTACTAGCGTAATCTGTTAATTACAATTGCTTTTCAAATAGTTCAAATATTTATTCCAGCCTTCTAAGAATCTCTGGTCCCGCAGGTTTTGAATCCTTCCTGTTAATTTATCTCATTCTGCATAGTCCATTAATTTCACCCGCCATTCTTCTTTCGTCGGTAATTCTTCTTGCTTCCATTTTTGTGCCAATAATATTCTTGCTGCCGTCATTGCATATAAAAACAGCTTAAAACATGCTCTGCACTTTTGCAACAAAGATGGAGCAAGCTTGTTTTCTCCCGCTCCGGAGGGCAGGACTCAAACCAACACCTTCAAATGGCAAGAAAGGAGATTCTGACTCAACATCAGGAAGAACTTTCAGGTGGCAAGAGCTGTTCAACCCTTGGGAAGTGTTGGACTCTGCTTCCTTGTAGGGTTTTGTTTTGTTTTTGTATATAATTTTGATTAAATTTTCTGTATTACAACTTAAGATACTCGTTTTACCTCCTTAAGTTATCAGTGACTTCCCTTCTTCTCTTTCCATGGTTCATTTTACATATCATAAATCCTGGCATGTTTTACAAAAACCAGACCTTTCAGTATTCCATTATTGCATCCATCAAAACTGTTGAATTTACCATATCTTAATACTACCAGTGTTTTCAGCTGTACACAGTTATTTCCCATATATTCAATAAACATTTTCCAATCTTCTCTAAACGTATGTTCTTCCTGTTCTCTCATTCCGAATGTTAAGTCTGCAAGCTGTGTACATTCTGTCAACTTAAGTTGCCATTCTTCTTTAGTTGGGACCTCACTCGTTTTCCAATTTTGGGCTAACAAAACATGGGCCGCAGTAGTGGCATACATAAATAACCTTTTTTTGACAGCTGGGGATTTCAGTCTGAGTTATCCCCAACAGACAGAACTCTGGTTGTTCTTTTTAAAGTACTTTAAAACATTTTTTTCAATTCGTTATGGATCATTTCCCAATACTCTTTTACCCTTTTGCAAGTTCTCCTTCAAAGAACAACACGCTGTAAACTTCAAGTCACTTTTCCAACGTTTCCCCCAGAGGTTAACCTTCCTTGGAGGTTTCTAAGCAGAGGCCGGGTGGCCATCTGCCATGGGCGCTTTAGCTGAGATTCCTGAATTACAGGGGGTTGGATTAGACCAGGGGTCAGCCAACTTACTGCGCCTCGGGCCGGTGTCTCCAGCCCCGATCACGCGGCGGGCCGGAAGGCAGGGAAACGTGTGCCCATACATGTGCGCACATGCTATTTCCGGCACACTTCCAGGTCGGAGGAGCACCGGAAATAGCTTGTGCGCATGTGCACGGGCCTCCTCCGACCCGGATGTGCACCGGAAATAACGCTTGCGTATGCGCAAATAACGCTTGCACATGAGCACAAGCTATTTCCGGTGCTCCTCCAACCTGGAAGTGGGCAGCGGCGCAGCGCAGCACTGGTGAGAGCGGGCGGCGGCAGCGGGTGGCGGGGGTCACCACGGGCCAGATAAACGAGTCCCTCGGGCCTTATCCGGCCCACGGGCTTTAGTTTGGGGACCCCTGGATTAGACGACTCTTGGGGTCCCTTCCAAGTCTGTGAGTCTATGAACAGAAAGTGGCTTACCTGCAGACGGAGTGCTTACTGGCTGGAAAGGGCAGCAAGGTGAAAAGTGCGGAGACCCCCCCCATTTACAAAATTCATAACCTGAGCTCGTGCCCACTTAGTTTCCTCCTTCCTAAGACATATTATTCTCTCTTCCTCCCCTCTATGTGTGGCTCCTTCATCAGGAACGTGTTCTTAAGTGCCCTTTGCTATATCTTGCGGTGTCCTGGGCCCCAGGGGCATCTGCCGGAGCTCTCTAGGCGGCAAGTCTGGCGCATTCAATACCTATAGTTGCAAAGGTTCGAAATGATTTGATGTTCCATGCCGTGCCATGATGTTCTCAGAGTCTTTGCGTCTAGCAGGTGCTCTAAATCTGAGAATTAAAACAAGGGCAACCCAACCCCCCCTCCTCCACTCCTCCCTCTGAAAGACAGTTGTCTCTCTCTCACCCAGCCCCCTGCTGACCCTCGTCTCTTGTGGGTTTGGGGCCTGGCTTAGAAGGCGTCAGGCAAGCTGATGCGAGGGATGAGAGGAAAACCAGAAGAGCCCAGCTGGATCAGAAACCCATGACCCATCGAGACCAGGATCCCGTTCTCACTGACTAGATTAAGGTTGCCAGATGTCCCCGTTTCCCGGGGACAGTCCCCGGATTTACAAATCAGTCCCCTGACAAAATCCATCTATTTAGTAGGAAGTTGAAAAGTGTCCCAGGATTCACTGAAAAAAATCAGGTAACCTTAGACTAGATGCCCACAGGAAACCTGCAAGTGGGACCCGGGCACAAGAGCATTTTAAAATTTGTAATTAAATTTGTATACCACCCTATACCCGCAGGTCTCAGGGGTTCACAAGATAGAATTGCAACAGCATAAAACGCATAATAAAAACAAGAACAAGAACAATCCAACAATCCCACACCTACCCAACACATTTTAAAAGGGCGTTGGTTGGATGTCAATCAGCCAAAGGACTGGTTAAAGAGGAACGTTTTTTGCCTGGCACCTAAAGGCATATAATTTTCACTTTCTGCGGTTTCCAGCAACTGGAACCATTCAGAACCATTGCTGCCTCTGACCATGGATATTCAATAAACACACGAGACGTAATCGGCTGTGTTCCTAGATAAATAAGGTATACTATTCATTGCATCAAACTGAAGTAACTCATAAAGTTCAACAAACGAACAAAGCAGAAGACCCAGTGGATCAGATCATTCTTCAGTCAGTTCATGCATAAGGTCCATCCATGTAATGGTGTCTATTCCATCTGTCTGGGTCCATTTTGCCTTATTTATCTAGGAACACAGCCGATTACGTCTGTGTTCCTAGATAAATAATAGTGCCCCACCTATATGACTGAGTTGCCCCAGCCACTCTGGGCGGCTTCCAACGTATATAAAAACGTAATAAAACATTAGACATTTTAAAAAAACAAAACCCTTCCCTCTACAGGGCTGCCTTCAGATGTCTTCTAAAACTTGTCTAGTTACTTATCTCCTTGGCTTGCAGGGGTCGCCTAACTCCATACCTTCCAACATTTCTCCGGTGAAAATAGAGACGTCCAAAGGAAAAGCGGGACATTCTTGGATCAAATGAGAAACCGGAACGGCTTCTTTAAATCTGGGGCTGTCCCTGGAAATTAGGGGCACTTGGAGGGTCTGGTAAAAGAGATCAGCAGAACTGGAATAAAGGTGGGATGTCGGAAGGCCCAGGCCCAAACTGAGAGACCCTGATGTATCTCAATGCATGCTGTGTGGGGCTATTTTTTTGTGGGTGGTGAGGATACTTGTCAGGGCTTGAGGATGGTTGTGGGGCACCGCTAGAGCAGGAAGAGGCAAGTATGGGGCAACTGAGCCTTCTGGTTCAGAGATAAGAGCTTGCCTCAGCCAAGCAAAGGAACGGAGTTCATGAGGTTGGGGGGCTGAGGGCCAGATTGGAGGAACAGAAGAGGGACCCGAGTTGTGGGTTTGGGGGCTCAGGACAGAAGGGGCCAGCAGAGACGGCTCTTGTTGTTGTTGTTTAGTCGTGTCCGACTCTTCGTGACCCCCTGGACCAGAGCACGCCAGGCACTTCTGTCTTCCACTGCCTCCCGCTGTTTGGTCAGACTCATGTTTGTAGCTTCGAGAACACTATCCAACCATCTTGTCCTCTGTCGTCCCCTTCTCCTTGGGCCCTCCATCTTTCCCAACATCAAGGTCTTTTCCAGGGAGTCTTCTCTTCTCGTGAGGTGGCCATAGTATTGGAGCCTCAGCTTCAGGATCTGTCCTTCCAGTGAGCACTCAGGGCTGATTTCCTTCTGAATGGATAGGTTTGATCTTCTTGCAGTCCATGGGACTCTCAAGAGTCTCCTCCAGCACCATAATTCAAAAGGATCCATTCTTCGGCGATCAGCCTTCTTTATGGTCCAGCTCTCACTTCCATACATCACTACTGGGAAAACCATAGCTTTTACTACACAGACCTTTGTTGGCAAGGTGATGCCTCTGCTTTTTGGAGACGGCTTGGTGAGAGCTAATTCCCCATAGCAGGGGACGGGGCACAGTTTTGGCAGCAGTGAAGTCAACTCAACCCAAATTCTGTTGCAGATGACATTAGGCTTGGGTTGCGCAGTTGCATCTCTGCACAACACCCTCTTTGTGCGTGTGTGCCCCCCCCTCCAAATCCCCGGAATCTCACACCTCTTCCTGGATAACAGTTGCACTCTTGTTTGGGTATCACCACTTTATACCAACTAAGTGGACATTATGTTCAGGGAACCGGGCCAAATTCAATTCCTCCAGCCTCTCTCCTGCGGATGCTTTTTCGCTAGCGCAGGAGGAGAGACAAAGGCCTCAAGATAATTAACTCTTCTCCCCCCCCCCCCCCACTGCAGCCACCCACCCCATAAGCTATCCCCTTCTTCTTTTTGTCTCGATATAAAAAGACCAGGATTCCAGAAAGCGAGCCAAGGCTGGGAAGCTGTCAACAGCAGCTGGGTGTGAAGAGAGATATTTGCCAGAGACAGGGAATGTAGCACTCCCAGATACCGACAGCAAGGATCCCAGCCTCTGACCCCTTTCTCCCCCACATCCAACCCCCAACTGACGTGTGGCTCTCTCAGTTTCAAACCCCCCCAAAACCCCCAAATATCCCAACTAAAAGAGACAGACGTCGGCAGACAGCTATGACTTTGCTAGAGCGACATCCCTGCGAGGGAGAGAAGGTTATGACATTTGGGACTTTCCTTTCCTTTTTATGTTTTTATTCATACTTTCCCAAGTTTTATACATTTCATTAGTTTCACAATTGATTTAACATTTCGCAGTTGGACTTCCTTCCCCCTCTTCCCGCAGATCCTTAATTTTAATTTTTAAAAAATATTTCCCTGCATATCCAAATTCATTAAATTTGCTCATTTAATTATCTGCTTTCAATATATACTTTTATGAATCTGCAGGTTATTACAATAACCCTGCCAATGTTTTTATCTGTTTACAATTTTTTCTTGTAAATATTCAATAAACCATTTCCATTCTTTTATAAAACGTTTGTTATCTTGATTTCTTATTCTTCCGGTAAGTTTCACCATTTCCACATATTCCATAAGTTTTTTGTATCCATTCTTCCTTTGCTGGGACTTCTGTTATTTCCATTTTGGGGCAAGTAGCATTCTTGCTACTGTAGTAGCATACAGTACATGAATAAATTTCTATAGAATTTAGGTAGTTCTGTCCCTATAATTTCCAAAAGAAAAGCTTCTGGGGGGTTTTTTGTGTGTGGTTTTTTTTTACAAAAGTTATTTTGGGCTTTCCTGTTGGAAAATGTTAGATGTTTTACTGTGTTAGATGTTTAATGTTAGATGTTTGGTTTGTTCGAAGCTGCCCAGAGTGGCTGGGGCGACCCAGTCAGATGAGCAGCATAAAAATAAAATATGAAATGAAATGAAATTCCTCTCTCACAATATTAGAGCTTGGTGGCATCCAGCAAAGCTAAATTTTGGAAGATTCAGGACAGGTGGAAGGAAAACTACGCAGCGCGTAACTGTGGAACTCCCTCCTGCAGGAGGTAGAGATGGCTACAAACTTGGATGGCTTTAAAATAGGATCGGACATAAAGAATGTTAGAGTGATGTTGGATTGAAAACAAGTGGCTTCCAGCTGTACAGGATTTAAAGTTATAGATAGATTAAGATTAAGGATTAGGATTAAAAAAGTTTAAGGAAATGGAAAACTTGGTTTTTAAGAGGTAAAATTTTAATGTTATATTATATTAAGATTAAAGATTGGGATTAAAAAAGAGGGAAAGAAATTGCTGGACAAAACAATTTGAACTGGAATACAAAAGAGGGAGGTATGAGGAGGTCCAGAAAATAAGTAAACTTAAAAATGGAGATGAAAAGGTGATATTGTTTTTAACTGTTTCTTTTTTCTTCTTCTTTTTTTTCTTTAGTTTTTTGTTCTTTTTGTTCTTTTTTGGATTATGTATTGTGTATTTTTGAATTGTGTATTTCTTTTCTATGTTTTCATGTTTAATCTTTTATTGATGTGTTCTTTTTATTGGAAAATTTAATAAATATCTTTTAAATTAAAATAGGATCGGACAAATTCATGGAGGAGAGGACTATGGTCAGAGGCAGCAACGCTTCTGAATGCCAGTTGTGCTGGAAACCACAGGAGGGGAGAAGGATCTTGTGTTCAAATCCTGCTGGTGGGTTTCCAATAGGCATGTGGTTAGCCACTGTGAGAAGAAGAGGCTGGGCTAGATGGCCCCAGAGAAGGCTCTTCCCGCGTTGTTGTGTCTTTTTCACATTCCTCTCACGCACCTGTCCAGACAGACCACAGAAGCGGCCTGTAGGTCTCCGATAGGGATGTCAGGGGGTTGGGGAGAAATTCAAACTGCCCACTCCACACTTCCCACAGCGATTCATTAAACAAAACCGCAGCTCTCATTCGAAATGGATTTTGCAATGTTGTTCTCCATCTGAAAAAAGAGTGAAGAAATGTGAAACAGTGTGCATAAAAATGCAAACGTTTCCCTGTTTAATTTTTAAGCAGATTCCCTTCCCTTCCCACTCCCGGAACTTGCAACACAAGGAGACAAAGCAAAACTTGGTCATCTATTTCTGAAAACAACATGCAAGCATGCATTGTATTGGGGAAACTTGATTTAAAAAAGAAAAGAAAAAAGTGTATCCCCCACAGTGGTGCATCCTGCACTGTCATTCTACAACTTCTGGAGGATTCTGAAAACACACTTTATCCTGGTTTTTAACCCTTGAGGTGCATATTTTTGGGACCCAACCGATTGTTGTGACTGCGAGTTGTTTTTTAAAACTGTTTTCAACAGTTTTCTTGAACCCCAGTTGATGGAAACCACAGGCAAACAGTGTGCTGTTGTGCTCAGGTCCTGCTTGTGGGTATCCCCAAGCATCTGTATATGCTTCTTTTCTTCTACTTCTTCTTCTCTGGCGATCACTCGTAGCCGAGTAAGATTGTCTTCCATGAACACGGTCTTAACAGTGAGTCCGTAAGTGACTGTGGAGGCCAGTTCTGGATCCACATGTCCTTCCACAGTGGGGATGTAGGTTTTCAGATGATAGTTGATCATGGTGAAGGTTTGCCAAATGTGCCTTCCTCCTAGCACGTTTCTGCCTTGCATCCTGAGTTCAAGTGTCTTCAAAGCCCATGACACCTTTGGCTGTTCTCCAACTGGAGCGCTCGCAAGCCAGTGTTTCCCAATTGTTGGTTTTATACTACATTTTTTAAGATTTGCCTTGAGAGTTTTTAAACCTCTTTTATTGACCATCAGCATTACACTTCCCCTTTTTAAGTTCGGAATATAGTAGTTGCTTTGGAAGACTATAATCAGGCATCCGCACAACATGACCAGTCCAGCGAAGTTGATGTTGAAGAATCATTGCTTTGACACTGGTGATCTTTGCTTCTTCCAGTACACTGGTATTAGTTCGCCTGCCTTCCCAAGTGATATGTAAAATTTTTCGGAGACACCATTGATGGAATCTTTCGAGGAGTTGGAGATGGCGTTTATAAGTGGTCCATGTTTCACAAGCATACAGGAAGGATGGTAGTACAATAGCTTTGTAAACAAGCATTTTGGTTTCCCTGCGAATGTCCCAGTCGCTATGTCTAGATGGGCCATAATTAACTCTTCCTGCAGGCTCTCCTTATATAGGGTTGCCATATTTCAAAAAGTGAAAATATAGACACAAAAGTTATAAAGTTGTTGAGCTTTATTTGCAAGGGCTGAATACCAGCTATGTCTGGGAAATTCCAGACATATGGCAACCCTATCGTATGCCATTATTTATTGTTTTGCTAGTCGCTTTGTTTATTGTGCCTGCAATTCTGCTGCAATTTACTCCGGGATTACTCCTAAGAGCCAATTTTTTTTTGGGGGGGGGGATGATAGTTACTAAAGACACAGAGGTGCAAAGTCTCTCTGTATGTTCAGCAGAACCCCAAGCTTGGCCAAAGTTTGTAATATTTAAAAAAATCAACAGGCCGGCATAGTTGGCGCATAGTTGGCGTGATACAGAAAATGAGCAGAAAATGGGAACCAACAGCATCTTGTTCTCACTCAAAGTAATGACGGTGACTTTGGTCTGAGTCATTTGCTGTCTTCTTGTGAAAACCATGTGGCTTCATGTTGTATTGGTAACATGGGGGGCTGGGTGTTCCAGATAACATGATCCTTTCCTGCCCTTACCCCAAGGGACAAAAGAATGCAAGAGTGCGAACGAACTGTATTATCCCACTCATTGGAACTCCCTGCCTGTTGACAACAGAAATTCACTTTCACTGCGCTCTTTTTGTGCTCTGCTTAAAAACGCTGTTGTTTTAGGCAAGACTATCCATTGTAGTCCATTTTGGGATGCGGGTGGTGCTGTGGTCTAAGCCACTGAGCCTCTTGGGCTTGCCAGTCAGAAGGTTGGCGGTTCGAATCCCCACGACGGAGTGAGCTCCTGTTGCTCTGTCCCAGCTCCTGCCAACCTAGCAGTTCGAAAGCACACCAGTGCAACTAGATAAATAGGTACGGCTACGGCGGGAAGGTAAACAATGTTTCTGTTTGCTCTGGTTTCCATCACGGTGTCCCGTTGCGCCATAAGCGGTTTAGTCCTGCTGGCCATATGACCCAGAAAGCTGTGTGTGGACAAATGCTGGCTCTCTCGGCCTGAAAGCGAGATGAGTGCCGCAACCCCATAGTCACCTTTGACTGGACTTAACCATCCAGGGGTCCTTTACCTTTTACCCATCCATTGTAGTGAACGATGGTATAACAGAACAAAGAACACTAGCCTGAGGTACAAGACAAGGATGCCCTCTTTCCCCAATTTTATTTGTATTGGGCACTGATTCTCTGGCCAATATAATTAGAGAAGATGGAACTATAAAAGGGAAAAGGAAAAATGGAAAACAGAAAATAAGCTTACTTGCATATGACACCTTGCTAACAACCGAAAATCCGTTGGAAAATACGCAGGTAATAAAGGCACCTTTGGAAAGAAAGAAAAAAGTCTATCTGGACATGTAGTGTGTTGACACATGCTTTAGTATTATCTTTAGAGCATCGTTGATTTCAATTATATTTTCTGAATGTTTCAAATAGTTGCCTTAAACTCCACCCCCCATTGCTTTATTCTTTCTGTAAACCACTCTGAGGTTTCGTTATAATCAAACCGTCCATAGTTCTTGCAAAATAAATAAATAAAAGCAAATACTCACTGGATCTGTATGTTACCAATGCAGTGTGCAACCAGACTGGGGGCAGTTCATCATGGAACCTCTGAGCATGTGCCGTGTGCCGTTCCCTCGCATCAGAGTCTCAAGGGCCATCTGACAAAGTGCCTGGCCATCATAGGACAAAAATTCTGCATCAGGGAGTCACAACTTCTACAATTTTAAAAGGAGAAAGATTTATTCAATCTGAGAAGAAGCCAGAATATCTGTTTTAAGCCCAGGATATGCCCCATATGGCTTCTTTCAGTCTAAGTCAGGCATCCCCAAACTCAGCCCTCCAGATGTTTTGGGACTACAACTCCCATCACCCCTAGCTAACAGGACCAGTGGTCAGGGATGATGGGGATTGTAGTCCCAAAACATCTGGAGGGCCAAGTTTGGGGTGCCTGGTCTAAGTTGTGTGTATTAATTTTGCCTTTTAATGCTCCGAATCGCACTGAGATCTTCAGATGAGGGGCGGTATAACAATAAATAAAGTTATCCACCAGGAAGAGATGAATCTTGTGTACAGAAGGAACGAAGCAGAATAGACTGCAGTTTAATCGTAAATAAATTCAATGACAAATTATTCTGCTCCTACAACCTTTGCAGGATGGTTAAGGCCCACCTACCGGCCACAAGAAGATCTTCCTTGCCACCTCCTTTAACCGTGCCAGCGATGAGGACTAGAATCTTGCGGCAAAAGCAGATTCTGCCGTGGCAGAGGCACCACCACAGTTCCGCTGGATATACAAAGGGCTGCGGATGCGTCAGAACGAAATCGAGCCCTGCAATCTCGCGCTCCACCTGCCTTTGTCCTGCCGTGAGGCACCCATCCCACTCAGCACCCCAGTCCAGCTGCTGCCATCCATCCCCACCTAAAAAGCATCTTAGCTCTCACTTCCCTGGGCCTTTTGGGCTCCCCCCCCCATCAGCCATTGCACGCCAGCACGGACCGCTTCCTGCCCCCTCCTCTGCGACAAAAGAGAGCCGGGCCCAGGAAATGATCTGAAAGCATCCTAGTGCCACAAACAAAACAGGTGTTAATCCCCAAACCTCGCCAAAACCTCCATCTCCCCCCTCCGGCCGCTTAATCCCACCCCTGGGCTTATCCTGGCTCCGAGCACCTGTCCCCCATTCCCCATCCCTCCCTCGGCCGGTCAACAATAGCAGCTGAGAATCAGCGCCAGTCAACAATGGCAGCTGAGACTCAGCACCCTGGTCAGAAAGGCCTTGGGAAGGCGTGAAGTTCCCGGGGGGGGGGGTGGAGGTAGCGGGAGAGAGCTAATTCCAGCTCCCCATCTCTGACCGCCCTCCGAGGTCCCCTGTTCCCTCAAACAACCCCCATGCCGTCCGCCCAAGGTCAGGGAAGGTGACCGGGGTGGTTTGGAGGGGAGGGCAGAGGTCAAAGCCAGACATTTCCCTCTCTCCCATCCCCCTGCCACGGCATTCTTTGAGCGTCATCCCTCCTTCGCAAGCGACATCCTGTCCGCGCACCGGTGATGATTGGCAGCCATGCGAAGAATTGTAGGACCATAGAATTGGTGACCAAGGGTCATCTAGCCCAACCCGCTGCGATGCATTGCAGCTACAAAAAATCATGGCCGTCTTACAGTTTTCAATCGGTGTGCATTCCTTCTGAAATCTTGCAGCTTTTCACGCCACAGATGCTCCACAGCAGGACTCTACTGTATACCACCCTGTGTTTTTCTGAGCAAGGGAGGTATATAAATTTAATAAGTGATAAAATCATACGAGTTGCGCTCTAAGTAAGACCCTGTTTGCGCCATACTGTACATTGAAAGCACTGTGAAGCCACTTTCTACAATCGTGATTCTACGATGGTATGATTCGTTTTATTCTACTGCATGTTAACAAAAAGGAAGAAGGAAGGTGCCACGTCAGCTAATGCCAGCAATAAGAATAATCTGTCATTCCTAGATTAAACACCTATAGCAGAGCTTTCCAAACTGTGTCCCATGACATGTTAGTGTGTCGGCTGCAGTGTGTCGGCGTGTCGCACGAACGCTCCCCACACTCCTCCCAGGACTGGAAAGGGGTTAGTTTAACCTCTGGTTTGCTACTAAAACTGAACTACAGTGGTACCTCGGGTTACATATGCTTCAGGTTGCAGATGCTTCAGGTTACAGACTCCACTAACCCAGAAATAGTACCTCGGGTTAAGAACTTTGCTTCAGGATGAGAACAGAAATTGCGCAGCAGCAACGGGAGGCCCCATTAGCTAAAGTGGTGCTTCAGGTTAAGAACAGTTTCAGGTTAAGAACGGACCTCCAGAACGAATTAAGTACTTAACCCGAGGTACCACTGTACTGTGTCGCGAAACGATGCAAAACTCAATTACTGTGTCGCGAAATGGCGCAAATCTAAGAAGTGTGCCAGCAACATGCAAAATTTGGAAAGCTCTGGTCTATATTAATGTACAGCCTTTAGTGTCATCGTCCCAGAGGTCTGGAACGCTGTACCAGTAGACATTCAGCAAGCACCTTCCTTTTCAGTTTTTAAAGGTCTGCTGGAAACTTATGCAGGCAATTAAAAATACTGTACCGTCTTTCCATAATAGTTAGCTGCTTTCCTAATTTTTACATTGTAACATCGATGGATAATTGTTGCAAACTGCTGATTTTTTAAAATGGATATCTTTTTTAAAAAACAGATAATATGAGCAGACCTTGTGCCCCCCCCAAACCCCTTGTTTTAGAGATATGCACTTTTAACACATGATTCCTTCCTTTCTCAGACTCTCCTCTCCATTGGCAAAGTCTTCTCCTTATCATTGCATTGTCTCCGTCCCTGGCGTAGCATCTTCGTACACTTGCATAGACGTGAAACAGGCTGTCATTCCAGCTCACTTCCCTGACGCTTATCAGCACCGCGCCTCGTGTCCCCCTCCCCTGAGGAATGTGCCTCCCTCCTCTGGGAATCAGGGGCTGCAGAGAGGAGAGGTTGTGGAGGGGGGAGGACAGTTGAAGGGATGAAGACGAGCGCCATTCATGGTCAGGCTGGTCCTTCGCGGAGCCATCTCTCCGAATCCTTGTCATCATGTCACTCACAGCTGCGACGGGCCTGTTTCAGGGAGGGGGGCGGTGGAAGACTGGGCTGGGGGGTGATGCTATTTCGGACAGGAGGATATAAAGGGATGGGGGTTGGTCCAAAGGCTCAGATCTTGCTCGGACTCCAGGCTGAGTTACCTCCGTGTCCTGGCGTAAGAGATTTCTGGTCTGGGGGTGTCCGGTGGGGCTTGTGGGGTGGGCGTAGTGGAGGGAATAAATTAATTGGGGGTCTCGGACGTGTGGGTCAGGAAAGGATGCGAAGGAAGTAAAATGTCTTTCGGCTGTAAATATTTTCTTCCAAGCTGGACCCGGAATAAAAGGGCTGAGATGCTGTTTCTGTTGCTACTGAGGTCGTGTAAGCACCATGTTCCCCCAAAGATTATTGAGAACTGTAGTTTATTTCAGGTGCTAGGAATTGCAGCTCTGTGGTGCGTGAACTACAGTTCCCAGGATTCTTTAGGGGAAGCCATGGGGTGAGAGTTTCAGATTGTAGTATAGCTGTGACCCTAGACGAGTTGGTCCATGTTTGCTTTCGTAGGGATCAACATTTATTTCTTTAGCAAGTTTGAGCTATTATCTGAACAAATGATAGCAATAATCTGTAAGTGGCTTACATATTTGCGGAAGTGCCAGTGACCTCTCTGGCATACAGACACCTGCCTACTTACCTGTGTGGTTCAGACACACCTGGCTGCATCTCTCTGGTGTCTGTAGTCCAGGCGTACGGCAAGGGCAATGAAGTCCGGGATGAGCAAACAAACTGCGAGGATGAAGGTTCTGGTTTGTGGAAGTAAGCTTTTGAGTTTCACAGGTCTTTTTTCCGGAGATCCAAAGGGCGCTTGGGAAAAATCTATCGGTCACCTACGAGGGTGAGGTGCGTGAAGAAAAGCTTTGTGGATGACGGGGATTTTGAAGAAGGATGCTTGCTATCACCTACAATGGGGCGGAGGGAGAGGCGAGTTAATAGAGAGAGAGGAGGTATATATAGATCATTGACTGAAGAAGGAGACAATATGGGGGGGGGGGGGCATGAGTAGAGCTTGTAGTAAACAGGGAAGGAAAATGAAGGCAAATAGAGGGCTCCGATAGCATTGAGGACTGGAAACTTGAAATTAACACTTGGGCTGCGTGTGCACCACAGTTCCCACCCAAAGCAATTTTGTAGTTTACCCACCACAGAGCTACAGGTTGCTGCCCCCTTAAGGAACTACAGTTCCCAGAATTATTTGTGGGGTGTCTGCTTTAAAAGTACACAGCCCAGTCCAGCCAGTAAGATAGTCCTAGGGATAGAAGAGGGTCACCCCCCCCCCCCGCCGCCCCCAGAGGAGGTGTGTGACATAAATCGAAGAAAGAAGAAAAATATTTTTGTGGAAGGTGACAAAGGAGGGCTAGAGGAGGGGTTGGAAATGAGTGGCTAAGGAACTACAGTTCCCTGTATTCATGGGGGGGGGACCTTATGGGGAGGGGGCGAGTGAGGCCACGGCTCACAGTTGGAGCAGGGAAGAAGGAAGATGTTAGAGCATGGGTAGTCAAACTAAGGCCCGGGGGCCGGATCTGGCCCAATCGCCTTCTAAATCCGGCCCGCAAACGGTACAGGAATCAGCGTGTTTTTACATGAGTAGAATGTGTGTTTTTATTTTAAATGCATCTCTGGGTTATTTGTGGGGCCTGCCTGGTGTTTTTACATGAGTAGAATGTGTGCTTTTATAGAAAATGCATCTCTGGGTTATTTGTGGGGCATAGGAATTTCGTTCTTTTTTCAAAATATAGTCCGGCCTCCCACAAGGTCCGAGGGACAGTGGACCGGTCCCCTGCTGAAAAAGTTTGCTGAGCCCTGTGTGGAGGAGTGGGTGACTATTACAGGCGAAGAAAAATGTGGGGGTTGCTTGGATGGAAGAAGGAGATTTATGCTCCTCGACAAGGCTATGAGTTTTTGCAACCCCTTCCCCTTCCACCCACCAACCTTTTGGCCCAGACTTTCCTAAGAGGCAGCTGCTCCAGCTGCTTTTCCCACCTGCTCAGCAAGAAGATGCCAGCGACCGGTTCCTGACTCAAGCCTGACACTCATTCTTCCTCCACCAACTCTTTTTATTTCTTTTCTCAGACTCCAATCTTCCTCCTCCAACGCTCTAACAGGTAGGATGACCTTGTCTCAACCTTTCTGTCGATTCCCCTCTGTATCTCCCCATATATGAACTGAATTGTATGAAATGAATTGTATAGGGGGAAATGTGTCTTATCTGCAAAAATGTGTCATCAGGCAAAAGCTCATTCAAGCATTTATTACGATAGATTCGCCTTAGAATGCTTATGAACTTTCATTGTTTTCACTGCAAACTGATATGGAAATGCAGAGAGCCAACTCAGCTATACAGCTGCAGATATAATGTTTTGTGTGTTTTGAGTGCATTATACAAATGTGTCACTAGATGGCAATGATGAGCTAATGGGGAATTGCATATGTGTTTTAAAACGTTTTTTTAAAAAGCATTTTCACAGCGTTTTTTTATATATGTTTAGATTCAGCGCTTAAGGCTGAAAAAAATGGAAACTGAGATATCATATATTAAAAGCACATCAAACCCCTACCAACAAATCGGCCGGGTAAATCTGAAGCCTACTATACTAAATATCTTCTGGACGACAAGTCTAATGATATCACAGTGGCTGTGGCAAAGTTTCTTTCGGTAGTCATACGTATCAAAGATCAACATACTTAAGACTAAACAAATATCGTCTTAGTCTCCCTCTCCCAGGCGGTTGTCTGTATGAATCTGCCTTTTATCCTGTGTCTATGTTACGGGTTTTTGGACCGCAATAAAGTTTATTATTATTATTATTAAAAACACATTTCCCCCCAGCCCAGATAATCATGGGAACTGTAGTTTACCCCTTGCGGAACTACAACTCCTGTAACAAAATACAGTTCCCAAGAGTCTCAGGTGTGCGTTTGCACGCTTAAAATATATGGTGTGTCCACAGCTTGTGAGAAATTGGAACTGACAGATTCTCCCGCTGCTAGGCATGAGCAGGCCACTGAGAAACGATGCAGTACCTTCCACGAGTTGTTGGACTACAACTCCCATCATGCTGGCTGCTGGCGCTTATGGGAATCGGAGTCCAACAGCCCTTAGAAGGTCACAGGCTCCCCATCCTTGCTGGAAAGTTATTGGTGGTGCTGTGTACCGGCCGTCTTTCTCTTGCTTCTCTCATGCCCTTCCTGCCTTCTTCTGCCGCGCAGGATGGGTGACGCCGTGATGGCCGAGTTCGGGGCGGCGGCTCCCTACCTCCGGAAATCGGACAAGGAGCGCCTGGAGGCCCAGACCCGGATTTTTGACATCCGCACGGAGTGCTTCGTGCCCGATGAGAAGGAAGAGTTTGTCAAGGGCAAGGTCACGAGCCGCGAGGGAGGCATGGTCACCGTGCAAACCGAGAACGGCAAGGTCTGTGGCAAGGGCGGTGCAAAGAATCAGAGGGCAGAATCGTAGAATTGCAGGAAGGGACCCTAAGGGTCATCTAGCCCAACCCGCTTCAACGCAGGGTCTGGACTTTGCGAAAGAGGTGGGCAGGGACATAGGAATCTGCCTCATCCTGAGGAAGGACCCACTGGACCACCTAGTTCAGCGTTGTCTACACTGAATGGCAGAGGCTGTCCAGGACTTAGCTGTATCTGGAGGCACCAGGAATTAATAATAATAATAATAATAATAATAATAATAATAATAAATTTTAATTTATACCCCGCCCTTCCCGGTTCAAAAACCGGGCTCAGGGCGGCTAACAACAAATTTAAAACACTTAATTATAAAAGCAGCATAAAATACAGTATAATAACATGAATAACAATAAAATTCAAAAATCAATTTAGGGGAAATAAGCATTAGATATTCCCTAGGGCTAGCTGGCTGAATTGGTCCTACTTGGGCCAGCGAGGAGGCCAGGGGAGAATTAGCTGTGGGGTCTCAGAGCGAGTGATCTTCATAAAAAGGGGAGGGGGAGGGAAGGGAAATAAAAGATCAGACTGAAATCAAATTAAAGGCCAGGCGGAATAGCTCTGTCTTACAGGCCCAATGGAAGGAGGTTAAATGCTGAAGGGCCCTAGTCTGATGGGACAGAGCATTCCACCAGGTCGGAGCCATCACTGAAAAGGCCCTGGCCCTGGTGGAGGATAGTCTGATTTCCTTAGGGCCCGGGACCTCTAAACTATGGTTGTTCATGGACTTTAAGGTCCTCTGCGGGGCAGACCAGGAGAGGTGGTCCCTTAAATACGAGGGCCCTAAGCCACATTGAACCTGGGACCATCCGGGTGCAAAGCAAGAGCCCGTCCCCTAATGGAATGAGAATCCTTGGGGCTTGAACGGGGAAGAGCATTGCCAAGAAAGGTCGGGGGGGCAATGGGCCAAGGAGGGGTTCATGTTTGTGAGGACGCTTGTCTGCAGCGAAGCCGAATATTGGAACATTTGGGGCAGGGGAAAGAATGTGCTTCTTTCCACGGCGCATCGTTAAACTGCGGAACTCACTGCCACAAGAGGCAGTGAGGGTTGCCCATCTGGCTGACTTTAAAAGCGGGTTGTGGACCAGTTTGTGGAGGACAAAGCTAACCATGACTATTTTCAGCCTCTGCGGTCAGAGGCAGGAATGAGTACCAGCTGCTGGAAATGGCAGGAGGGGAGAGAGTGTGCTCAGGTGCCACTTGCGGGTATCCCATGGGCATCCGGTTGGCCACCGTGAGAACAGGATGCTGGAGGAGATGGGCCTTTGGCCCTGATCCGGCAGGCTTTTCTCACGTTCTGATGATTTTTGAGGAGAGCAGGATAGTGTAAAGCCAACGAACTGGCAATGTTCAACGAGGACAGTGGAAATGGGGCTGTGGCTTTTGCGTCTGTCAAAGGCCAGGATCCAAAAGGGGAATTGGGAGGTGTTCTGGAAGCTTAAATGTCCGATGGGAATTGGCGGATTGGTGTTTTTGATTGTGGGATCCGGACACTGGTTTCTGCTAAAACTCCCCCAGACGGTGACAGTGAAGGAGGCGGACGTCCACCAGCAGAACCCGCCCAAGTTCGACAAGATTGAAGACATGGCCATGTTGACCTTCCTGCACGAAGCTGCCGTCCTGTACAATCTGAAGGAGCGCTACGCCGCCTGGATGATCTATGTAAGTCCGGCGGGGGGCACCCCACCATCTAGGGGGCTACCTTCCCCAACCAGATGCCCTTCAAAAGTTTTGGGCTAGAACTCCCATCAGCACCAGCCAGCACAGCCATCTCGTGATGGTGATTGTCTTGGTGCTGATGGGATTTGTAGTCTAGCTACTGACTGTGGCTGATGGGGATCGTAGTCCCCTTTGGTCAACTATGGTTTCTTTGCTAGATCTTCAAATTTTTTTCAGCGTTCCTATTTTCCTGATTTAGAGAAGCCGTCCCGCTTTCTGATTTCATCCTGGAATGTCCCACTTTTCCTTAGGATTCCCCTATTTTCACTGGAGAAATGTCGGAGGGTATGGAGCTATCTGACCCCTGAGCCGTCTAAAGACAATCCTGTATAGGGAAGGGTTTTTTATGTTTAATAAAAACATAGGTTTTTATATATGTTGGAAGTAGCCCAGAATGGCTGGGGCAACCCAAAAAGATGTCTGGGGTATAAATAGTAAAATTATAATGATGTAATGGGAAATCCCTATTTTCATCGGATAAATGTCGGAGGGTATGAGGTTCACACTTTATTCAAACTTGGCGTGTCCCTCTCAGCTTTTGGTTCCCTCTTCCTTTCTCCCCCCCAGACATACTCCGGCCTCTTCTGTGTGACTGTTAACCCCTACAAATGGCTGCCGGTCTACAACGCTGAGGTGGTCGCTGCCTACAGGGGCAAGAAGCGAAGCGAAGCTCCTCCCCACATCTTCTCCATCTCCGACAACGCGTACCAATACATGTTGACGGGTACAAAGGATTCGTTGCCCTTGTGTGGGGTTTTTATTTTGTGTGGCAGCAGGGACACGTCTCTCCCAGAACCCTCCTGGCTAATCTGCTCCGGGGAATTGTAGCCCAAAACATCTGGACAGCGCTGGGCAGTGAAAAGCTAGTCTAAATCCTCCTCAATGCAACTCATAACGTGCTCAAATTCACTGCATTCCATGATGCTACAAGGTATAAGTGGCATTTTTAAATAAATAATTGGCGAACTGGGGAAACCCACAGCTGTTCACTGATGACATCTAACAATAGAACTTCCATGTTCCGAAGGACTCTATCTTTGACCACCTGATATTAAGGGTAAAAGGGGGGGGCAACTTTCAGCACCTTACCTTGCATGTGAATATTTCTGAGCAACCTCTGGTTAGCCGCTCAATGCCAGAGACACTGGTCCTTAATCTCAACCAGCATGGCAATTCTTACATTTTCTCTTTCCTTCCAGACCGAGAAAACCAGTCTGTCCTCATCACGTGAGTGCCTCAAAATGACCCCCTTCTCCCCATTTGGCATGTTGTGAAAATCCAAAGTATTTTCTGACTGCATAAGCAGTTGCAGGCTTCCCCTCTGCCCGGCTGCCTCACCGTCGTATTCTGTCCTCATTCCAGCGGAGAATCCGGTGCAGGGAAGACGGTGAACACCAAACGGGTGATCCAGTACTTTGCCAGCATCGCTGCCATCGGCGACCGCAAGAAGGATGCCGCCAACACCAACAAGGTACCCACGAGCGATCGTGATCGTGTGCGACGCACAGGCCTTTCCCTCCTGCGTGAAGGCCTCCCGCCTCCTCTTCCAGCAGAGTAATGCTCTTAAATTCCTCTTGAAAGTCTGTAACGAGGAAGAGAGGCACAGGGAATGCATTCCACAATCGGGGAGCCACCACCGAAAAGGCCCTGTCGCTGCCAGGTGGGTTGAGCCACCAACAAGGCCTCACCAGCTGATCGTAAGGTCCAAGATGGTTGATACTGGGGAAGGTGCTCTTTTAAACTATACTTCCCAGGATTCTTTGGGGAAAGCTGTGACTCTCAAAGAGTGCTCAGCCGTGGCTGGTCCATTGGGGTGTATGGGGCACTGCCTCACTGACCTCAGCCTGCCCTCAACCAGCCCCCAAATGTCTACCTTCGCATATCCAGCTCAGGAACCAGCTTCTTCCTCCTTAGTCTCAGTGTTGCCCTTTGGAGAACTCAGTTTCCCTGAGAGTTGCTTGAAACAAAGGCGTGGATGTGAAGAAGCTCTGGTTTCTGACATGCTAGCTTTCTTGCATGGGAATCCGTTCTGGGAGCCCCCATTTACTTCCAAAATTGGTGCAGCCCAGACACAGGTTTCCCATCCCAGGGAGAATTAGGCCCTTGGCATAGCTGGCTAAGGCCCCATTAACATCGTACATTTCAATCACAGAGTGACCCCGAGGGTTGTCTAGTCCAACTCCTTTTGCAGGAATCTTAACACGCCGTCTCCCATCCAACTGGAAACCATATCAGACCCTGCTTAGCTTTGCGAATGTACCAGTGGTTTTATTGCTGCACCACTGGGAGGTCTCGTACTGCTTTGAGCCGTCATGGCTTCCCCCAAAGAATTCTGGGAGCTGCGGCTTATTCATGGTGCTGAGAGTTGTTAGGGGACCCCCACCCCACCCCATTTCCCTCGCAATTATCTGGGAAGAGGGATTGGCCGTTAGACCACTCTGAGAATTGTACCTCTGTGAGGGGAATGGGGGTCTCCTAACAACTCTCAGCAAAGAGAGGCAGTTCCCAGAATGCTTTGGGGGAAGCCATGACTGTTCAAAGCGGGCGTCATAGTGCCCTAAGCATGCAGTGCAAATGCAGCCTTGTGTTTAATCCAACATGGCAACCCCTGCAGCTGGAAAAAATTCCCCACAGCGGACCCTGGCATGCTCTGAATTTCTCCACAGCAGACGTGGGATCTGAAGATGTGTGGAGGGGGTGGATTTAAGCTGCCCTAACCATTCACTCTGCTTTTTCAGGGGACACTGGAAGATCAAATCATCCAGGCCAACCCTGCCTTGGAGGCCTTCGGCAACGCCAAGACCTTGCGGAACGACAACTCGTCCCGATTCGTGAGTGAATCTGGCTGGCTAGGGAGGCGTATGGAAGACCCCCAAATATCAAAGCCCTGCCTGCCTTCCGTGTTGAATCCCACAACTGGGTCACGCGTTTTCTCGTCCGCACCCCCTCACAAGACCCCACGTGAGATCACAGAGCCCCAATACATGCTTTTTTGAGGGGCTGTGCTCTCACAAGCCCTCAAAAACGTGCATTTTTGGGTGCTGTGCAAAACCGCCAGGTCAAGAAAAGTGCTTTTTTCAGGGTGAGATGTTGGCATGAGATCATACGAGATCATAACACCCAAAATGGCTGGCATGCTCTCATGGGGGGGCGGGGAGGATGTCCCGGTTTTTCCGGGATGCTTGCGGGGTGTGCGTCTTGTATATCAGCCTATGCCCTTGGGCACCTAGGAAGCTGAGTCAGACCAGGACTCCATCTAGCTAAGTATTGTCCACACTGACTGGCAGCAGCTCTCCAGGGTTTCCGGCTGGGGACACCTCCAGCCCAACCTGCAGATGCCGGGGATCAAACCTGTGACCTTCTGCATGCAAAGCAACCCAAATTGCAATGAAACATTGCTGTTGTTCTGTCTCTGGGTCTCACGTTCTCCCTCAAAATAGTTCAGAATGGCATTGTTGCCTAACACCCCTGCTAGGTAGGCTTGGCAGCGCATAGAGGTAGCTTCTGCCTTACCCGAAGCCACCCCATGAACTTCACAGCTTAGAGGATGATTTGAACCCAAGACTTCTTTATCAGAGTCCAGCGCTCTCATATAGTCATGCCCTCTTTTTTCTGTCTAGGGTAAATTCATCCGAATCCACTTCGGAGCAACGGGAAAGTTGGCATCAGCCGACATAGAAACCTGTAAGTGAGACTGCAAAGGGAAGTTTGATCGGTCCGTCTGATCTGTGCGTCCAGCTATGTTTCTGTCCCCCACAGCAGCCACCTTGTGTTATGCCACACACCCTGCAGCCATAGCTGTCAACCGTCCCTTATTTGGCGGGAAAGTCCCTTATCCCAGCGCCGTGTCCCGCTGCTGTCCCTTACTGATGATGTCCCTTAAATTTCCCGGGTTTCAAAGGAAGCAGCTCCTCTCCCTCCCTCCCTGCTGGCCAGGGAGGAGGGAGGCTCCAACTGGGTTGCTTGGCTGCGTTGCTCACCCAATAAGGAGTCTCAGAACGACTGGGGGGTGGAGCTTGCATGCCTTGCGCCGATCAAATCGGCTGCGTTGCCTGGGGACTCGCCTTTGCTCAGCGCTTCCCAGCGGAGAGGTGACGGCGGTTTTCCTTGCTGCATCCCCTTTGCTGGGTTGCTGCGCTGTGCGAACCACTGCTTGAGGCTTCCTTTGGCTGCTGGCTGGGCTTTCTGCCTTTGGCTCGGAGGGGCTCAGAAGTTGAACATACTTGTGCCCAGAAAATCCCTTATTTTGGCTGCTGATCCCTTATTTTTGAGGCTGCTGGCCCTTATTTTCAAATCTGTAAGTTGACAGCTATGCCTGCAGCAGCCATCTTGTGCTATGCCACACACACCACAGCAGCCATCTCGTGCTATGCCACACACTCCACAGCAGCCATCTTGTGCTATGCCACACACTCCACAGCAGCCATCTTGTGCTATGCCACACACACCACAGCAGCCATCTTGTGCTATGCCACACACCCTGCAGCAGCCATCTTGTGCTATGCCACACACACCACAGCAGCCATCTCGTGCTATGCCACACACTCCACAGCAGCCATCTTGTGCTATGCCACACACTCCACAGCAGCCATCTTGTGCTATGCCACACACACCACAGCAGCCATCTTGTGCTATGCCACACACCCTGCAGCAGCCATCTTGTGCTATGCCACACACACAGCAGCCATCTCGTGCTATGCCACACACTCCACAGCAGCCATCTTGTGCTATGCCACACACTCCACAGCAGCCATCTTGTGCTATGCCACACACTCCACAGCAGCCATCTTGTGCTATGCCACACACACCACAGCAGCCATCTTGTGCTATGCCACACACTCCATGGCAGCCATCTTGTGCTATGCCACACACTCCACGGCAGCCATCTTGTGCTATGCCACACACTCCACGGCAGCCATCTTGTGCTATGCCACACACTCCACAGCAGCCATCTTGTGTTATGCCACACACACCACAGCAGCTAACTTGTGCTATGCCACACACTCCATGGCAGCCATCTTGTGCTATGCCACACACTCCACGGCAGCCATCTTGTGCTATGCCACACACTCCACAGCAGCCATCTTGTGCTATGCCGCACACACCACGGAAGCCATCTTGTGACTGGCACCCACTGCACTTCCCCAAAATTCCACTGGCCCAAAAAGCTTGGCAACTCTTGCCTCCCTCTTCAAATTCCTTATCCCGCCATACATACTCCAGTTAAGAAAGAGTAGCAGTTGTTATTATTAAAACAAATTTACAGGAAACTTCACGATGTAAAGCCATTGGAGGGGTGTGCATAATAATAATAATAATAATAATAATAATAATAATAATTTTTATTTATATCCCGCCCTCCCCAGCCGAAGCCAGGCTCAGAGCGGCTAACAACAGTAAAACGATAAAACATTCTAAAATCATTTCATTATAAAATTAAAAACAGTAAAAGTAAAAACAGAATGAAATAGAAACAAAAGCTCTGATAACAATAATATCAATTCAACAAACACTAATGCAAATGAAACCATCTCTACAGACTCTAAAAGCAACTAACCTGTTTCATCCATTAAAAAACTGATATTTCCCCTCTTCCCCATTTGCTATACCTGAGGGCAAGGAGTGTCTTAGAACTGATTTTGTACGCTGCTCTGAGAGAGCCTAAAAGGATAAGCAGATAAATAAATACTTATATGTAGTAGTGATATCTAAATTTGCATCTAGGCATATAAATTAATATATGCCAATCCTGTGCAACTATGTGTTTTTTGTGTTGTTGCTTTTTGGCAAGGTGTAAGCGGCTGTCCTAGATTTTACACAGCTTGCATCAATTCAGTATTCACACAGCCCCCTGCCCCCTTCTCTCTCAGATCTCCTGGAAAAGTCCCGGGTGATTTTCCAGCTCAAAGCTGAGAGAAACTACCATATATTCTACCAGATCCTGTCCAACAAGAAGCCAGAGCTTCTGGGTGAGTATTTCGGTTTTGTGTTTCTCCATAACTGGGGGGGGGGGGGCGGCGGATTCATGTGTATACCAGAACTTTAGGTTTGCACATTTATTTATTTTTATTTTAGATTTTATAGACTGCTCTTTCATAATAAAAAAAATACAGCAACGTAGTATCCCATAAACAAATTTACAATAGCATAAATAAAAACATTCGTAAAGACATCAGTAGAAACATCAAATAAATGCTGATTAGTTAAAAGGAGGTTCCCGATTCAAAGGCCTGTCTAAACAACACTGCTTTTCGGGGATGCCTAAAAGAAGGCTGGGGCGATCCCTGCTGAACCTTTAGTGGCAAGCAGTTCCACCGGCCGGGTCCTGCTGCACTCAAGGCTTGGTCCCTAGTGAAGGCTGACCAAGCCTTTGGGACATGGGGGAACCACCAGAAATGCCCCGTTGGAGGATCTCAGTGATCGAGGCAGAACGTAAGGGACCTATGGTCCTAAAGGGAATTTGGTCCCGAGGTGTTTAGGGTTTTGTGAATTAACACAAGAACCTTGCACCTGATTCAGTAGCAAACTGGCAACCCATCTCTCAGCAGAAGTGTAGTGTGTTGCCAGTTGCCTGCTCCTGTGAACCGTTTGGCCACCGCATTCTGCATTCTCTGCAGCTTCTAGACTATACACAAGGGCAGCCCCACAAACAGCACATTGCAGTAGTCAAGCAGAATAAAGGTCTCTGCCAGCCTAGTGCAGCAAGTGAACTTTCTGCAGTACAGGAAAGGGAAATGCATTGAAAAGTGTGGGCTGAATAATCTTGATGTCCGTGGAAATTCAGGATTGCTATTCTTACCTCATCCACAGAACAGTACCAGTCAGTTGTAAAATTATTTATTTATTACATCCCATCTTTCCTCTGAGGAGCTCATGGTTCTCTTCTTCCCCTCCATTTTATTCTCACAACAGCCCTGCCAGGTAGGTTAGGCGGAGAGGCATCAAGCAGCCCGAAGTCACCCAGGGAGCTTAATGGCCAAGTGGGAATTTGAACCCTGGTCTCTCCCAGGTTCTGGTCTGACACTCGAACCCAGTGTTTCCCAGACTCGGATCACCAGCTGTTTTTGGACTACAATGCCCACCATCCCTTGTTAGCCGGCGGTCAAGGACGATGGGAATTGTAGTCTGAAAACAGCTGGAGGCCCAGGTTTGAGAAACACTGCTCTAACCACCAAACCACGCTGTCTCCTTTTTCCTTTAGCTACGCTGTATTTTCTTGGTCAGTTTCCCCATTAGGGGCAGTTACCAAACTCTGCTAAGCCAATTTGATAAGGATGCGAGGCTTTCCGAAACCAGGCGATAACAAGTCTAACTATAAATCTACAATAAGTTTAAATGGGTTTAAATGAAATATCCGCATTGTGACCAAATCGTTCTTTGAGCCGATGTTTTCTGGGGAGTCATGCCCTGAACACAGTCTGCTGTTAACCCCCCTCTTCATCCCCCTGTTTCTTCCCCCAAAAGACCTGCTTCTGGTCACAAACAACCCCTACGACTACAGCTACATCTCCCAAGGAGAGGTGACTGTGGCCTCCATCGACGACTCAGACGAGCTGATGGCTACAGACGTGAGTCTCTTTGCATAAACACAGGGAGGGGAAGGGACGTCAGCCATTTCCCATGTGTTAAGAAGATCCAATTAGGGGCGCCAAAATTTGGTCTCTCAGAGGGCGCCATATTGAAAAAGATGACCAAAATCCTGGGTGTAGCAATCCCTGGGTAGAGCTATCTTGTATTTTTTAAATGCTTTTCAGGTTTATACATTTCAATCATTTTACAATCGTTTTAACATTTCAAAGCTTGACTTCCTTCTCCTTCTTTCTGCGGTTCCTTAAATTTGTTTTTGATATCTTCTGCATATCCAAATGAACTTAATTTGCTCATTTATCCATCTTAATTTGCTCATTTATTCATCTCCTTTAAATATATACTCTTATAAAACTGCAGGTTGTTACAATAACCCTGCCAATGTTCTGACCTGTTTACAATTTATCTGTTAATACTCAATAAACCATTTCCATTCTTTTATAAAAAGTTTGTTATCTTAATTTCTTACTCTTCCGGTAAGTTTCTCCATTTCTGCATACAGTGGTACCTCGGGTTAAGTACTTAATTCGTTCCGGAGGTCCGTTCTTAACCTGAAACTGTTCTTAACCTGAAGCACCACTTTAGCTAATGGGTCCTCCTGCTGTTGCCGCGCTGCTGGAGCACGATTTCTGTTCTCATTCTGAAGCAAAGTTCTTAACCCGAGGTACTATTTCTGGGTTAGCGGAGTCTGTAACCTGAAGCGTATGTAACCTGAGGTACCACTGTATTTCATAAGGGAGAGCTATCTTGTGGCTACAGAACTGGAACAGCACCACCTGCTGGCAGCTCCTGGAGTGCAGGAAATGTAGTGTGTGGGGGGGTGTCAAAAGTGAATGGTGCCAATTTGAGAAGCGTCCTCGGTGACGTTTTCTTTCTTTCTTTCTTTCTTTCTTTCTTTCTTTCTTTCTTCCATATATACATAGAGTGCCTTTGATGTCCTGGGTTTCACCCCAGAGGAGAAAGTCGGGGTTTACAAGCTGACTGGCGCCATCATGCACTACGGCAACATGAAATTTAAGCAGAAACAGCGGGAGGAGCAGGCTGAGGCCGATGGGACCGAAGGTGTGTGGTTTGCAAAGGGCAGGAGAGATCTGTTGGATAAAGGGGAATGTCAGGGAGAAGCGGGAAAGGGATTTGCACAGCCATCCTCAAAAATGAGCATTTCTCTGAATTTTGTAGTTCTCCAGCCAAGTCACGTGCACAAAGAATAAATATACTAGGATGGTGTGTCTATTAAAATGTATGTATGGGGGGGGAACACCATCCCAAGATGCATTAAATTAGGGGGGATTGCTTTGCTGAGGTTCAGATATTAGGCAAAATGACGTACCATCGTGTGTGTAGTACCAGGAGAAATTTGTTGGCGAGGCCTTGCTTTAAAAAATAAAACAAAAATGCAGATTGAGGTGGAGAACTGACCTTAAGATTGAAGAAAGGAGAAATGTAGCAAAGCTGAAACGGACAGACGCCTCCACCCCTTAAAAAATAAGTTGCAGGAGTAGAAAATATAGGATCCCACCCGCAGTATCTGCCATACATATTTCCTTTCCTCCCCAGATGCAGATAAATCTGCCTACCTGATGGGCCTGAACTCAGCCGACCTCCTCAAGGGTCTCTGCCACCCGAGGGTGAAGGTTGGCAATGAATATGTCACCAAGGGGCAAAATGTCCAACAGGTGAGGATGTCTTTTTGCAGGCCGCGCTGCAGCGGGGCCTCAGGTTCCAGAGAGTGTGGTAGGCCATATTTCTTCAGCCTTGGGTTCCCAGGTGTTGTAACACTACAGCTGCCATCAGCCTTGACTATTGGCTAAGCTAGCAGGGGATGATGGTAGTTGTAGTCCTACAACATCAGGGGATGATGGGAGTTGTAGTCCTACCTGGGGTTCCAAGGTTGAAAAACACCATTATAGGGTATTTACAATTGGGCAAGCTTGACATGGATGCAGCTGCTGGCGCTGATGGTGCTGGCCTCATTATTCGCATCAGTTCAGACTGGAGATGGGGAGAAATTTGACCCAGTGTCCATTTAAAGGCAAACTTAGGCAATTTGCAATTTGTAACAATGCGTGAACCGAAACACAGCCCTCCTTCGAAATTTGTACTTCTCCAAACCTTGCAATGCTGTTCCCGCACCCCATCACAATTAACGTGCACTAAAATGTATATATATTAGTGAAAATAACACATTGACATGCATTACGTTAGAGAAAGTTTCTTTGCAACCGTGAGTGTTTTGGGCAAGGTTGCATTCCCAAAAATGTTTATATTAGGAGATTGGAGCACTAAAATGCTTCCCACGAGAACTTTTTAAAAACAAACAATAACATCACAAACTGTTGTGGAAACGGGGAGAACCAACTTCTAATTAATCATGAATAGAAATGTAATGTTAGGCCCAGGGTTGTTGAATTGTTGTTGTCATAATAAAGGATAGAAACCCTTCTAAAAAAAGGAGGGATCGAAACCTTTCTAAAAAAAAACCAAACCGCTTAGCTGGAATGAGCCTGGTTGGATTTAGGGGCAGGTGACCCAGATGACTGCCTGGGGCGTTGGGTTTGGGGGGTGCCAGGCTCTGTTCAGGGTGCACCTGTCACCCAGATGATCTGCTCCGCCCTGAGTTCGACAGCTGAAACTAACAGAACAAACAGTTCAGAGGCCGCAAATAAAATCCCTTATGCACAAGTTCATCACCATCAGCCACCATGGCAGGGATCAGTCTTACTTGCAGTCAGGTCATGTAGCAAAGTCACGAAATGGGGTACGAGGTGCCTAAAGTTGGGTGGTGTGGGGGTTAAAACAGAGGTCACCAAAGGAACTCTGGACCCGAGGAGCCATTTGGTCTAGGGCAGCGATTCACAAACTTTTTTCCCCTCTGGGTCACAGTTTCAGAATAAAAATTTGCCCGTGCCACTCCAATTTTCTAAATGATAAATACAGTACATTGGAAAACAGAAAAGAAATGACTCCTGGCAGGGCTTGGTTTTGAAAAGATATCTATCCATACTCTGCAGATAAGAAGAAATATTTTGAAACTATGCTATACTACACCATGCTGAAAATGTTGATATGTTTCTTTGATGGTCCTTGCCATCCTCTCCCTTTGAGAACCATTGGTCAAGGAATGAGCGGACAGTCTGCCTTCTTCTTTGAAGTTCTGCAGCCCTGGGGCATTTTAAAAAATGCTGTGGTTTTGGGGGGCTGGGGACTCAGCAGCCTTTGAAAGATAAAGAGAGAGGTGCTCACAGTGAAGGCAGCAGGACTCCTTGCTCAGAGCCCATATAACTTGATACTGCTGAAGATTATGTCTTTTCCCCCTTTAATTTTTATTAAATTTTCTGTTTTACATTTTAGAATATTCATTTAAACAACCTTAAAATACCAAGGACTTCCCTTCTTCTCTTTCCATGGTTCATTTCGCATAACACAAATCCCTGCATATTTTATATAAACTAAACCATTCAGTATTCCATTGTTACATCCATCAAAACTTATTTACACTGCTGAAGTTATCTTAATGCTGCCCACGTTTTCAAATAAACACAGTTTCCCTCCATATAGTCAATAAACATTTTCCAGTCTTCTTTAAACGTATGTTCTCCTATTCTATGTGTTAGGTCCGCAAGTTGCACATATTCCATCTTTAGTTCTTCTTTAGTTGTGACTTCACTCGTTTTCCATCTGAGGGCTAATGAAACACGAGCCGCAGTCACAATGCTGGAGTCTTCTCTGCCCTTTGCCATGAGGTCCCAGGGCAGCTTACAACACCGTAAAAACACAGTACTAAAAATCAGTTTGAACGATTTACCATCAGAAGACCAGGCTCCATTTGCCTGCTCTCCTTGGCCAGGACATCAGCCCCTGCCATGCTTGTACAGGATCTGGTGCTGAGAAGAAGAAGATTTTGGATTTGATATCCCACTTTATCACTACCCTAAGGAGTCTCAAAGCAGCTAACAATCTCCTTTCCCTTCCTCCCCTATAACAAACACTCTGTGAGGTGAGTGGGGCTGAGAGACTTCAAAGAAGTGTGACTGGTCCAAGGTCACCCAGCAGCTGCATGTGGAGGAGTGGGGAAGCGAACCCGGTTCACCAGATTACGAGTCCACCACTCTTAACCACTACACCACACTGGCCTGCTCCGCACCAGCCTATGCACTCTTGATTTATTTTTCTGCAACTCCAAGCATGCCAGCTGGGACTGATGGGAGCTGAGTCCAAAAATATCTGGAGGGCACCACCAGGCACAGGGACTCAGATTGCTTTCCCCGAAGTGTTGCTCACTTTTCCTTTCCTTCCTCTCCTGGCTCCTCTGCTCAGGTGTACTACTCCATTGGGGCCCTGGCCAAGTCTGTGTATGAAAAAATGTTCAGCTGGATGGTGGTCAGGATCAACAACTCATTGGAGACCAAACAACCCCGGCAGTATTTCATCGGGGTGCTGGACATCGCAGGATTTGAGATCTTTGACGTGAGTACATTGCGGTGGGTGTCACCGGATAGGATCATTGTCCTTAAGTAGATATCCCCTACCTGGAGGACTGGTCTCTTCCTATTGGGGGGAACACGGTTTGTTCAGCAGACCGCAAGCCTGTCATGTTTTGTTTCTTTCCAAGTGTGACTTGTTTTCTGAGCTGCTCATCTGTCCTCAGCTTGGCTAGGTTAGGCTAAGGGTTTGTGATTTGCCCAAGGTCGCCCAGTTAGCCTCGTAGTAGGTTTCTGAGCACAATTCCAAGTGTTGGTGCTGACCTTTAAAGCCCTAAACGGCCTCGGCCCAGTATACCTGAAGGAGCGTCTCCACCCCCATTGTTCAGCCCAGACACTGAGGTCCAGCTCTGAGGGCCTTCTGGCGGTTCCCTCATTGCGAGAAGTCAGGTTACAGGGAACCAGGCAGAGGGCCTTCTTGGTAGTGGTGCCCGCCTTGTGGAACGCCTTCCCATCAGATGTCAAGGAAATAAACAACTATCTGACTTCCAGAAGACATCTGAAGGCAGCCCTGTTTAGGGAAGTTTTTAATGTTTCGTGTTTTTATTGCCATTATTATTATTATTATTATTATTATTATTATTATTATGTTGGGAGTCGCCCAGACTGGCTGAGGAAACCCACCTAGATCAGCAGGGTATAAATAAATATTATTATTATTATCATTATCATCATAGCTGAGTGGGGCTATGAACCCTGGACAGACTGGTTTTTCAAATTGCTCGAGTCCTTGATTTCGTTTCCCTTCCTCGCTCCCTCTCTCAGTTCAACAGCTTTGAGCAGCTGTGCATCAACTTCACCAACGAGAAGCTGCAGCAGTTCTTCAACCACCACATGTTTGTGCTGGAGCAGGAAGAGTACAAGAAAGAAGGGATTGACTGGGTCTTCATTGACTTCGGCATGGACCTCCAAGCCTGCATCGACCTCATCGAGAAGGTGTGGTTATGAGGTGCTCTCTGAGGGATGGAATCACGCCTGCATACTAAGATCAGGGAAACAGGAGGGAGGGGAAGGGTTTATCATTGGCTTCCCAATTTGCCAGACTATGAAGCTATGATGTTAAGGTGCTAGGAAGCCATTAAGCATTGTTCCTGGTTCAGAGGTAGCAGGAATCCACAGTTAACTGTGGCTCCCTGCCTTGTTTGCATGAAAGGGGTGGGAGAAAGTGAGATTGTATGAAGCTCATGCACCTCTCCATTTATTAAGCCGAGATGTGATTGTGGAAGCCCAGCCTAGAATCCTGCCACGTTAAGGGCTAGAAACTTACTTGTTTGTTTGTTTGTTTGTTTGTTTGTTTGTTTTAAAGGCACGTAATCCTTCTTTTTCACCCAATGCCAGTTACTGGATTTGCTTTGCCCCTTACCACTGTGTAACACAACCCTGAATATAAGGGGACTGGCCATTAGCACCCTTGTTGTGCCTTGCTAAAATAAATTCACTTTACCATACATGGGGAGGTGGGTCATGGTTCGACCACTTCTGGGTTCTTCCCCCGTTCTTCCAATTCCTTCTGTGGTTTCGTCTGATTTCACTACGGCTAACAGCTTCCAAACAACTTTAAACCATGGCTTCATATTCTGGCTCGTTAGGGAACGATTTGCTATAGTTTCCCAGTTCGGATGCAACAGGAAACCATGGTTAGCCGGGTCTCCCTGACTTGCTGCTTTGACTCTATTTCCCCCCCCCCCTTTCCGTGCAGCCGCTGGGCATCATGTCCATCCTGGAGGAGGAGTGCATGTTCCCGAAAGCCTCCGACATGACCTTCAAGGCCAAGCTGTACGACAACCACCTGGGCAAGTCGAACAACTTTGGGAAGCCCCGCAACACTAAGGGCAAGCCAGAGGCCCATTTCTCCCTCATCCATTACGCCGGCACCGTCGACTACAACATCCTTGGCTGGCTGCAGAAGAACAAGGACCCCCTCAACGAGACGGTGGTGGGGCTCTACCAGAAGTCGTCCCTCAAGCTCCTTGCGACGCTTTTCTCCAGCTACGCGAGCATGGAGGCTGGTGAGATGGATGGGCGAGGAGGAGAGAGGGAGAAGGAGGAAAGGAGAAAGCCAGGCCCAGCACTCAGAATCCTTGGGCAGTTGCCCTGGCATCAGGGCACTCCGGAGGGTGGGGGGGTGGCTGCCATTTTAATTTCCCAAAACGCTCCAAATTAGGGGGCAGATGAATCTATTAGCTTTGAGTTCTCTCTGTTTCTTCTCATTTTTTCCAGCCTTAAGTTACGTTTCTGCTTCAGTTTGCAATTTATATTTTTTTTTACTTAGAAGAAAAACCTTGTGGAAATTTGGCAGCATTCAGAGCAAATTTCTCCCAGCGAAGCACGTTTTCAGTACAGTGGTACCTCGGGTTAAGAACTTAATTCGTTCCGGAGGTTCGTTCTTAACCCGAAGCACCACTTTAGCTAATGGGGCCTCCCGCTGCCGCCGCGCCGCCACCACACGATTTCTGTCCTCATCCTGAAGTAAAGTTCTTAACCCGAGGTACTATTTCTGGGTTAGCAGAGTCTGTAACCTGAAGCGTCTGTAACCTGAAGCATCTGTAACCTGAAGCGTCTGTAACCCGAGGTCCCACTGTATTCGGTTTTGCCTGACAAAAACATCATCATGATCATTTTAATTTGTATATGCCGCCCATCTGACTGTGGTTCCCCAGCCACTCTGGGCAGCTTCCAAAAAAGTATTTAAACACAAGCAATTTCCACTAAAGCAATGTGTTATTTTCCCCTCCTATGTGCATATCTTTGCACAGTACACGCCTCCCCCCAGTATACACATTTTTGTGTGTGTCATCACACTGGGGAGCTGCATCACAAAATGTGGATAAGTGCAAATTTAAAAGCCGTCTGCATTTCAGTTTGCGTATTGCTTCAGAAAGCACGTTAAAATCTACCCTGAACTGAATTTCTACCAGTCCTAGTTTGGCATGATGTTACATGCCCAGAGTGCCTTCCATCAGCTTCAGCTGGTGACCCAGCTACACCCCTATCAGGACAGGGATAGCCTAACTGCTGTTGTCTATACTCTGGTAACCTCAACGTTAGGTAACTGCAATGCGTTATATGTAGGGCTGCCTCTCAAGACAGTTCGGAAACTTCAGCTGGTGCAGAATTCAGCCGCCAGGTTGCTCACCGGAGAAAAACGGTTTGAGTATATTATACTGATCCTGGTCCAACTGCACTGGCTAAATATTAGTTTCCGGGCCCAATTCAAAGTGCTGGTTTAGACCAATAAAGTCTTAAATGGTTCAGGACCTCAATACCTCATATGGAATGCCTCTTTCCATATGAACCTACCCAGACCCTGAGATCACCTTCTGAGGCCCTTCTTTGTGTGCCTCCTCCTCGAAAGGTCCGGAGGGTGGCAACACAAGAACGGGGCCTTCTCTGCAGTGGCTCCTAATCTGTGGAATGCTCTCCCCAGGGAAGTTCGCCTGGCGCCTTCATTATAAATTGTTAGGCGCCAGGCCAAAACGTTTCTTTGGTTGATTTGATTGACACCCTATGCCTTTTTAAAAGATGTGCTTTTTGTGGGGGGTGTATTGGGTTGTTGGTTTTATTTTGATTATGTATTTTGTGGTTTTATATTTTGGTTTTATTCCGTGAACTGCCCTGAGACCTCCGGGTATAGAGCTGTATATCAGTTCAATAACTAAATAAATAAAATAAAATAAAATACAGTGAAGGAAGCAAGTGGCACTGCAGGAAATGAGAGCAGCACAGTGTAGTGGTTAATTAGAAAGATTTCAATGACAGTCATTGGGAAGGAGACCAGTGTAGGAGAACTAAATTTAAGACTGAAAAAGAAGAAGAGAAACTGAAAGAAACCAAAATTGACCTGATTTGCTCATCCCTTTGATGAGGGAGGCTTGCCTGAGTTTTCAAAACCTTCACTCTCTGCGCTTCTGTCCTCAGGTGGAGATGGAGGGAAGGGAAAAGGATCGAAGAAGAAAGGATCATCTTTCCAGACTGTTTCTGCAGTTCATCGGGTAGGAAACCAAAGGCCGCCCCACGAAAAAGATGGGAGAGGGGTGCTTGTTTGATTTTTTTTTTTAAGTCAAGCAAGGGGGAGCAAAGACATTGCTGGAAACTAAATAAGTATTGACACACATTCCTCCCTCTTTTTTCCTCCTTCTCTCCTTTCATCTTCCCCCTTTCCCTGCCTCTTCTTCCCTCACCTTTTCTGTCTTCCCTCACCTCTTCTCTTCCTTTCTACTTTTCCTTCCCACCCTCTCTCTCCCATTTCTGCCTCTCCCTCTCTCCCTCCTCTGTCCCCCTCTCCTTTCCCCTCCCTCTTTATCTCCTCTCCATCTTCTTCCCTCTCTCCCTCTCCTTCTCTCTTTCTCTGGCAGGAGAACCTCAACAAGCTGATGGCCAACCTGAAAACAACCCACCCTCACTTTGTGAGGTGCCTCATCCCCAATGAACGGAAGGCCCCTGGTAACGGGACAGGGACAGGGACAGGGCTGGTGGACTGGACTGGGAGGTGCTGGTTTGCTGGTTTGGGGAGGTCCTTGGGCAACTAACTCACAGACAGGGATGTGTCTACGGTTTCACGTTCCCCCAGCGGTGATTACCTGAAATGCGTACCAACAAAAGGAACGGTGGTGCAAAAGACAGGGAGGGAATCTGCCTCTATTGGCATATTTAGCACAACTCTAGCGGCAAATGGAACGGGACAGGAGCCACACAGAGCAATAGAAACATCACTTCTTAAGTGTATGGGAGGTTCCTCTCCCAATGCATTGCCCGGGATCTCTAGGTGGCGCTGTAGGTAAAACCTCAGCACCTAGGACTTGCCGATCGCATGGTCGGCGGTTCGAATCCCCGCGGCGGGGTGCGCTCCCGTCGTTCGGTCCCAGCGCCTGCCAACCTAGCAGTTCGAAAACACATCAAAGTGCAAGTAGATAAATAGGGACCGCTTACCAAGCGGGAATGTAAACGCCGTTTCCGTGTGCTGCGCTGGCTCGCCAGAGCAGCTTCGTCACGCTAGCCACGTGACCCGGAAGTGTCTGCGGACAGCGCTGGCTCCCGGCCTCTAGAGTGAGATGAGCGCACAACCCTAGAGTCTGTCAAGACTGGCCCGTACGGGCAGGGGTACCTTTACCTTTAGCGGCAAATGGAACGGGACAGGAGCCACACAGAGCAATAGAAACATCACTTCTTAAGTGTATGGGAGGTTCCTCTCCCAATGCAAATGGATTGGAAGCGACCCCCAAGGGTGTCCAACCCCCACAATGCAGGAATCTTTTGCCCAACGCTGGGCTCGAACCCACGTCCCTGAGGTTAAGAGTCTCATTCTCTACAGACTTCTGGCTCTGCAGTTCTGGAGCAGGAGTGTGGAGTCCTTTTTCTGCCTGGAGACCACATTCCATCCTGGGCAACCTTCTGGGATGGAGTTGTGGGTGGGGGCAAAAGAAAAAGAGGGTAGAGCAATGGGTGCAAATTGGGACGCGGGTGGCGCTGTGGTCTAACCCACAGAGCCTAGGGCTTGCAGATCAGAAGGTCGGTGGTTCGAATCCCCTAAACGGGGTGAGCTCCTGTGGCTCGGTCCCTGCTCCTGCCAACCTAGCAGTTCGAAAGCACGCCAAAGTGCAAGTAGATAAATAAGTACCGCTCCAGCGGGAAGGTAAACGGTGTTTCCGTGCGCTGCTCTGGTTTGCCAGAAGCGGCTGAGTCATGCTGGTCACATGACCCGGAAGCTGCACACCGGCTCCCTCGGTCAATAAAGCGAGATGAGCGCCGCAACCCCAGAGACGGTCACGACTGAACTTAACTGTCAGGGGTCCCTTTACCTTTACCTTACGGCAGGTTAGTTTCAACACACCCACACACCTCTCTCTCCTCCAACCAGGCAAGCAAGAGGCATTAATGACACATGCCATCCAGGCAAAGATACTCAAGGAGGTTGCAAAACGGTGTAGGGTGTGGCCCCTGGACCTGAGACTTCCCACCCTTGTTTTAGAGAGACACTATGGGATGTGTGGCGACATAAACTAAGCTTGGATGGGACCCCAGCCAAATGAAGGGCACAGAGGAGGCCCATTTCTAACGCGGCTGATACCTCCCCTCTCTCTTTCCCTTCGCCAGGAGTGATGGATAATGCTCTGGTCATGCACCAGCTGCGCTGTAACGGAGTCCTGGAGGGGATCCGGATCTGCCGGAAGGGATTCCCCAACCGGATCCTTTACGGGGACTTCAGGCAAAGGTGAATCTGCTTTCGGGGTCACGCTGGGTGGAGGGTGGCCCTTCTCTGCACTGTGCCTGTTGCAACCTGTAATATTTGCTACCTTCCGCGCCATTGAAAAATGCCTTTCATAACAGTACTGTTCTTGGGAGGGCAAATGGCTCTCTTTGGAGGTCATGAAACGGCCTGGTCATTGATGGCGGACAACGGACAGCAACGTGCAATTAATTAGCCAGTAAAAATATCTGGAGCACGGGTTGCCTTTACACACCAGCATGGTAGCTCTGCTCAGTCCGATGGTTCTTTAGAAGGTTTTGGAGGAGATGGAATTGCAATCTAGAACTCTGGCATTCTCTTACGACTAGAACTGCCTCCTCAGCAGGGCCGGATTTAGGTTTGATGAGGCCCTCAGCTACTGAAGGTAATGGGGCCCTTTATATGTTCAGCTGTCCTTTGTCAACAACAAATTGTCGCTGTTTTTTGTTTGTGTTGAATATATGAAATCAATCAGTAGGCGTAAGACTCCTACCCTTAGTCTATGCTGCCTGATCATCAGTCTACAAGCACTCTTTAATGTTAGATAACAGGTACAACAGCTTGACCTACATTCAACTGTGCTGCACTCCAGTCTGCAGCTGCATGCTACATGTTGCCCTGCAACCAGTCCATGCAGCATGTAGGCACCCTATATATAGAAATGAACAAACCAGTGATATTTTAGGGAGCAGGCTAGTAGGCTCCTGTGTGAGTGCCTGGAGGCGGTTGGAGGATGGATGGCGGCTAACGGATTGAAGTTGAATCCTGACAAGACAGAAGTACTGTTTTTGGGGGACAGGGGGCGGGCTGGTGTGGAGGACTCCCTGGTCCTGAATAGGGTAACTGTGCCCCTGAAGGACCAGGTGCGCAGCCTGGGAGTCATTTTGGACACACAGCTGTCCATGGAGGCGCAGGTCAATTCTGTATCCAGGGCAGCTGCTTACCAACTCCACCTGGTACGCAGGCTGAGACCCTACCTGTCCGCGGACTGTCTCGCCAGAGTGGTGCATGCTCTAGTTATCTCCCGCTTGGACTACTGCAATGCGCTCTATGTGGGGCTACCTTTGAAGGTGACTCGGAAACTACAGCTAATCCAGAATGCGGCAGCTAGACTGGTGACTGGGGGCGGCCACCGAGACCACATAACACTGGTCTTGAAATATCTGCATTGGCTCCCAGTACGTTTCCGAGCACAATTCAAAGTGCTGGTGTTGACCTTTAAAGCCCTAAACGGCCTCGGCCCAGTATACCTGAAGGAGCATCTCCACCCCCATCGTTCTGCCGGACGCTGAGGTCCAGTGCCAAGGGCCTTCTGGCGGTTCCCTCATTGCGAGAAGCAAAGCTACAGGGAACCAGGCAGAGGGCCTTCTCGGTAGTGGTGCCCGCCCTGTGGAATGCCCTCCCATCAGATGTCAAAGCGATAAATAACTACCTGACATTCAGAAGACATCTTAAGGCAGCCCTGTTCAGGGAAGTTTTTAATCTGTGATATTTTAGTGTATTTTTGGTTTCTATGAAAGCCGCCCAGAGTGGCTGGGGAAACCCAGCCAGATGGGTGGGGTACAAATAATAAATTATTATTATTATTATTATTATTATTATTATTGGCGGGGCCCATGACTTACATCATAGGAGCCTACACAACACAAAACACTGTTGCTGTATGTAGGTTTTTCCCCCTTTAATTTTTTTTGGGGGCCCCCAAGAGAGTGGGGCCCTAAGCTATAGCTTGTTTAGCTTATACGTAAATCCAGCACTGCTCCCAGGCACTTGCTTCTGCGCCCCTAGCCATATAGCCAAATACTATAAGTAATATTTACGAAAAATAGTACATTACAACATGTTCTAATGGAACTGCTTTATTTTGTGTTTTCATTATGGGTGCTTATTTATTATTTGTGCCATTGGCCTTTATACTTGTAAACTGCTGGACTTCCGGGTTGGCGCCATCGCCGAATGGCGGACTCCCTCCGAGCTCCGGAGGGAGTCTGCTCGGCAGGGGCTGGGTCCTACCGCACCGGCGATGCGGGGACCCTTAAAAACCACGGCCACGAGGGTCGTGGACATGGAGACTCGGCTGGCACCGCTAGCGCCCTCCCGACTCGTGAAGGAGCCTTTTTAAAGGCTAAGGATCGGGTGCCGGGGAGAAGCGTGGTGCTTTGAGTCCTCTGCTATCCCTGCCGAGCGCAGCCGCATGCCATCCGGCGGAGAGCGCTGACTTCTTCTATTGAAAATTCGGACTTTTAGACAACAACCCGTGAGTAATTTGGAAACTGGGTTTAAAAGGAGGAAAAAAAGAATTTCTTTTTGAATTGGATACGAGCGGGGGGGGATCCAAAAAGGAAGTCAGTCCCCCCCCCTATTGTAAACCTTTCAAGACAAGGACGGGGCAACCAAGGTCCAAAAAGATTTGTATTGCTGATAAAAACTAAGAATTTCACGATGGGGAATTATAAGAACTGTGCTGGAGGATGAACTGAGGGAGAAGAAACGTAACCCCCCCCCCCTGGGAACCGGGGTGATTGAAGAGAGAGCCTGGTGAAAAGAGTCGGAGATTTTGACAGCTGTCAAAGTAGCTGTCAAAGTCGGAAAGCAGAGAGGATTTTATTATGAGAACTTTGCTGGCTAAATTTGTTACAATTTGCTACAATTTGTTAAAACTTGGATACAAAATGGCGAAAATATGGATAACAATCGGACTTTTGGACTAGAGAAGACAAAGTTATAACAATCCCCCTAGAGGAGTTTCGGGACATTACAAAGATGGTCGTAAGTGAAAAAAAACACCATTGGAATTTTACAGGACTGGTTATCTTCTGGGAAAGCTGCGAAACGGAAACAATATTTTGTCTACAGGGTGTTCAGCTAAAGGAGACAATAGAATTTTCTATTGAAGAAAGGAAGGGACTGAACGCAAGTTTTTGTTCCTGAATAATAATAATCCCTGCAGACTTACTAAGCTTCTGAATTAGAACGTTTCAGCAGCAGAACAAGAGGAAACTGGACTACAATTTGGAAAGAACAATGGGGGGAGTTTTATTATAGATCTGAAGTTAAGGGTTCTAAAAATGTTTATGAAAGGGAAAAAAAAAAAAAAGAAAAGAAAAAACCAGCAAGGAGTTGGGGGAAATAGGTGATTTATGGATTGTAAGAATCCCAGGCGGATAACATGGCTTGGTGGTCAGGGGGAAATTAAACCGGGGACAGGGGGGGAGAACTATAATCCAAAGGCTTGTTAACTTCTTTTTTTTGAACTAGCTTTGTCTTATCTATTATACTCCTTATTTCTTATTTCTGATACTTTTATTATGTGGGGAGTTTTTATTATTAAAAAAAGGGAAATTGTGGAATGAAAATGGGGTGGGCCTTGGGAAAGAAATTTTTTGGTGTTTTATTAAGGGTATTGATGTGGAGTGCAGAAATTTTAAATTCGAATAATGGTTTAACAAATTAAGTTTTTAATTAGAACTGAGAGCTTGTGGAGCCAACAATATGAAAAAGGAATATGGTAGGGGTGGGGGAAGGGGGGAGTCCCAGAAAGCGGATATATGAAAATAAGGCTATGAACGTATGTAAATTCTTGCTTTCTGTATTTTCTTTTTTTTTTTTTTTTTTTTTTTGAAAATTTTAATAAATATTATTTTAAAAAAAAAAATATACTTGTAAACTGCTTAGAAGGCTATTTTGGCACTAAGTGATATATAAATTGATTAACAACAACAAAGGTTCAAAGAAACAACAACATTAATCATTCACTGACCCAAATTGAAAATAGGCCTAAAACAGGTCAATTAAGAAATATGCCGTCCTGGTTTTACGCCCCTCTACTTTCTTCCCATCAGAAGCATCTTACAGCTTTGGCAGGGGAATCTAACAGAATATTTCCCTCCCCACCAGGTACCGTATCCTGAACCCAGCTGCCATCCCTGAGGGCCAGTTCATCGACAGCCGGAAGGGAGCAGAGAAGCTCTTGGGCTCCTTAGATATCGACCACAACCAGTACAAGTTTGGCCACACTAAGGTGAGCCTTTGCAGCCACTTCCAGACAGCCTGTTTATTCAGCATCCATCCTGATTAACTTTCACATAACTTATGTGGTCATTAGACAATATCCAGTATTTATTGAGCATTTGTTCTGATTTGATTTCGTAGAGCGGTTATATCACAGTAATTTGCTTGTGGGGTGTCTCTGCATTCCCTTTAATATTTTGTTCACCCACCCTTTTTGGTGTGTTTCCCAGTCAGTTTCTAAACTGCAAGAAGTTCATATGGATTTGTTGCTCTAAGCAAGCAATCTGCAATAAAACTTGGTACCGCTGGGGTGATTGACACCCGTCAGTCGGATAGGGAAGTGTTGTCAGCACTGAGACTCAGATGTATAGAGCTGGACTCAAAATGCTTGTTTACATAGCTGTTGTACTACCAACCTTCCTGTATGCTTGTGAAACATGGACCACTTATAAACGCCATCTCCAACTCCTTGAAAGATTCCATCAACGGTGTCTCTTAAAAATTTTACACATCACTTGGGAAGACAGGCGAACTAATGCCAGTGTACTGGAAGAAGCAAAGATCACCAGTGTTGAAGCAATGATTCTTCAACATCAACTTCGCTGGACTGGTCATGTTGTGCGGATACCTGATTATTGTCTTTCAAAGCAACTACTCTATTCCAAACTTCAAAATGGAAAGTGTAATGCTGGCAGTCAGCAAAAGAGGTTTAAAGACTCTCTCAAGGCAAATCTAAAAAAATGTAGTATGTTGTTGTTGTTTTTAGTCGTTTAGTCGTGTCCGACTCTTTGTGACCCCATGGACCAGAGCACGCCAGGCACTCCTGCCTTCCACTGCCTCCCGCAGTTTGGTCAAACTGTAGTATAAAATGTAGTATAAACACTGACAACTGGGAAACACTGGCCTGCAAGCGCTCCAATTGGAGAACAGCCTTTACCAAAGGTGTCCTGGCCTTTGAAGACACTCGAACTCAGGACGCAAGGGAGAAACGTGCTAAGAGGAAGGCACAATTGGCAAATCCACACCGTGATCAAATCCTGCCCGGAAACCAATGTCCCCATTGTGGAAGGACGTGTGGATCCAGAATTGGCCTCCACAGTCACTTACAGACTCATTGTTAAGACTGTGTTTATGGAAGACAATCTTACTCGGCTACGAGTGATAGAAAAAGAAGAAGAAGAAGAAGAGGAAGAAGAAGAAGGACTGGTACTCATCTGGGCAATATTGTATGATAGATAGATGATAGATATAGATAGATAGATAGATAGATAGATAGATAGATAGATAGATAGATAGATGATAGATAGATAGATATAGATAGATAGATGATAGATAGATAGATAGATAGATAGATAGATAGATAGATAGATAGATGATAGATAGATGATAGATAGATAGATATAGATGATAGATGATAGATGATAGATGATACATAGATTGATTGATTGATTGATTGATAGATAGATGATAGATAGATAGAGGCTTAGCCAGAGGTGCTCATGCCGACCCCCCCACCTTTCCCTCTCCTTCCAGGTGTTTTTCAAGGCTGGACTGCTGGGCCAGTTGGAGGAAATGCGAGACGAACGCCTTTCCCGCATCATCACTCGCATCCAGGCGCAGGCCAGGGGTCAGCTTATGCGCATCGAGTTTAAGAAGATTATGGAACGTCGGTGAGCGCCGTGATTATCCCTTCTTAACTTGCAGGTTGGGCGGGAGTAAGAATCGATTTCCACGGTATCTGGAAGAGGGAGATTCACAATAACAAGATTTCCACAGGATCACCTGTTATTCCATTTCAACAAACGTGCTGCAGGCACTTTCCGAATGCATTTTCAGAGCATTTGGTTCGCAGGGAATCTTAGTTAGTTTTGACTATTTAATGAGCATTTGTCCCGATTTGTTTACGGGTGCGTAGATGGCGTTGCATCAAAGCAAGCGCATTACCCCATCATTTTGCTTATCGCAGAAAAAAGAAGTCTGGTCTTTAGGGGCAGGCAGGCTTGTTTCCTCAAACGACTGTAATTGTGCAGCCAAAATTTTGCAGCATGGGACAGAACCCCATCTGAAAATAGGGACAGCCTGGAAGCACCTTTTGCGGTCACAAGAAGACCCGCTCTTGATGGTTGTCAGAAATGCTGGTGGGCAGTTGCTTTGCTAGGCAACGTGACTGTTTAAAAGATATTTGGCTAGTACAATGGTACCTCAGGTTACATATGCTTCAGGTTACAGACGCTTCAGGTTACAGACTCCGCTAACCCAGAAATATTACCTCGGGTTAAGAACTTTGCTTCAGGATGAGAACAGAAATCGTGCTCCAGCGGTGCGGCAGCAGCAGGAGGCCCCATTAGCTAAAGTGGTGCTTCAGGTTAAGAACAGTTTCAGGTTAAGAACTGACCTCCAGAACGAATTAAGTACTTAACCCGAGGTACCACTGTACATATACAGTACTTATTTATTTGCACTTATAGTCTGTCCTTCGGCAAATGGTTCCCAGGGCGAGTTACAAGCACACGCAATTAAAATAAGCAAGAACGTGCAGTTAGAATCATTTTAAAAATCATTTTATATTGCGTTTTATACCATAAACTGCCCTGTGATCCTCGGATGAAGGGCAGTACAGAAACTTAATAAAATTAATAAATGAAGTGAAAAAGGGGGCCCATGGGAAGGAAAAAAAAACCTGTGGAACTCTACAACAATGACCACCAAGACCTCACGAATTGCAGTTTCTTTTTTTCTCCTTGCCTGGAACCTTGTTTTCAAAACCAAAAAGCAATCCGTATCAGAATAAATAAATAAAAGCAGTGGTGCAGAATACAATGCACAGCAATGGAAGAGGAGGCAAGGCAGCCAATTGGTCAAAGCCTGGAGGGTAAAGAGTTGAAATTTTGACCAATCACTGAAAACCACAGGGACATAGAGGGCTGCCTTACCCCCAAGTCGGAATATTGAGTCCCTTAGCTCAGGCCTGCCCACTGTGACAGTCATAGTTCCTCCAGGGTTTCTGGCAGGAAGGTGGGGGAGACGCTTTCCCCTGCTAAGGGGCTAAATCCCCCGTTTCCTTACCCTCCTTTCCCCAGGGATGCGTTGCTGGTGATTCAGTGGAACATCCGGGCGTTCATGGGGGTGAAAAACTGGCCTTGGATGAAGCTGTTCTTCAAAATCAAGCCTCTGCTCAAGAGCGCAGAGACCGAGAAGGAGATGCAGGTAACGCTTCTCGGATTACGACTGAAATTTATCCAGAACTGCTAAGGGTTAAAAATAAATAAATTAAGGGCTGCCACACTTGAGTCCATCCAAAAACATCTGGAAGGCCGTCGAGTGCTCCAAGCTATCCCTGATTTGCTCACAGGGGTTCATTGCAGGCAGTTTATACACTCCACAAATATATAAACACCTTGCGCAACAGTGTAATTCATGCAGAATTGGCCCTGTTACATGTTTGACACGATGCTCATTCCACATTTGTAAGAAATTAAGTCTTTCAATGTGGCAGCTCCCACACTTTCCTGCCTATTGACACCAGGCCTTTGCTTTTTACTCCTTCCGGTGCCTCCTGGAAATATTTTTTGTTTAGGCAAGCCTATCCAGATGTGTAGGGTGTTGACGCTTTAATCGTAAGTTTTAGCTGATCAGTTTTAATAACTTTTTTTGGAAGGTTTTCAAATTATTTAAAAACTGTTTGCTGATAATTTCATTTTTTAAATTCTGTTTGTAACATGCTTTGAGGTCACTGGGGTTTTATTTTACAATCAAGTGGAATATAATTTTTTATGAAATAAATACACAAACAGTGAAGGCCAGGCTGAACCCTTTGCATCCTAGTCTTCTACAAACGAGGGCCGTTATTTTCCGGTTGCAAAACCGTTCAAGCACCCAACCCCACACCTTCAATCTGAAGTTGGAAAAGGTCCCGAAGCAGCCTTGCTCTACCAGCTTTGAAACATCCCTTCCCAATATATAAACCTGCCATTCGCATTTCCTTTTAAGCAGCTACCGCTGGCTGGCTGGTTGAGTCCATCAGTCTTGTTTTCTTCTCCACAGACAATGAAGGAAGAATTTGGGCGGCTGAAGGAAGCCCTGGAGAAATCGGAGACTCGGAGGAAGGAGCTGGAGGAAAAGATGGTCTCCCTGTTGCAGGAGAAGAATGATCTCCAACTGCAAGTTCAAGCAGTGAGTGACTTTATAAAGCCACCGGGACAAACCGCAAGGTCCTGGAGAGAGAGAGAGAGTCCTTGGTTGCTTCCATGTGACCTGCTCATTGAGCATATTTCCAGATTTGTTTGCATGAGATTTGTGGGGAGGTTAGACGACGTTGGTGATCTGTTGTGCGTTGATTCTGGTTTGCTTGCAGAGAGAGTCGGTGCTGCTGCATTGAGTAAGCATCAGCTCACATTTTGAAATTTGTTTCCTCATCTCTCTCTTTATCGCTCTTGTTACGCGACGAATCAACTTTAATGGCGAAACCTGAATTGACCGGTATATGACTGAATCACACCCAAAGTTGGCAAGAAGCTGTGATCTAGCCCCACTGATGGGCCCTGCAGATTTCTTACCACTGCCCTGGCTGCCAGCAGCTCTGCAGGATTCAGATGGGGGTCCTTCCCTGTCGTACCTGGAGATGCCAGGGTCTGAATCTGGGATCTTCTGAATGCAAACCATCAGCTCTGCCACCGAGCTACTGACACCAAAAGATCCCATTTGGCAGCAATACTTGACTCTGTAATTAACAACCTCTATTTTTACCTTCCTGGTAGATGGTAAAAAGGTAAAAGGCAAATGACCCCTGGACGGTTAAGTCCAGTCAAAGGCGACTATAGGGTTGCGGCACTCATCTCTCTTCAGGCCAAGGGAGCCAGCGTTTGTCCACAGACAGCTTTCCGGGTTGTGTGGCCAGCAGGACTAAACCGCTTCTGGCGCAACGGGACACCGTGACGGAAACCAGAGTGCACGGAAATGTTGTTTACCTTCCCGCCACAGCAGTAACTATTTATCTACTTGCACTGGCGTGCTTTCGAACTGCTAGATTGGCAGGAGCTGCGAATGGGAGCTCAGCCCGTTGTGGGGATTCGAACCGCCGACCCTCTAATCGGCAAGCGCAAGAGCAGGGGTCAGCAAACTTTTTCAGCAGGGGGCTGGTCCACTGTCCCTCAGACCTTGTGGGGGGCCAGACTATATTTTGGAAAAAAATATGAACGAATTCCTATGCCCCACAAATAACCCAGAGATGCATTTTAAATAAAAGCACACACTCTACTCCTGTAAAAACACACTGATTCTTGGACCGTCTGCGGGCCAGATTTAGAAGGCGATTGTGCCATATCCAGCCCCTGGGCCTTAGTTTGCCTACCCATGCCCAAGCGGCTCAGTGGTTTAGACCACAGTGCCACCTGGGGGGTGGACAGTGTGGACGACATGCATCCTTCCCACCT